>NW_019738874.1:708101-773485 GCF_002891405.2 Cryptotermes secundus
ATGACCTTGGGCACAGAAGAGGATACTGTCATTTGAAGGATTGCTCTAGATTGCATTAGGTGGAGGAACTGTTTTGGAAGAGACTGTGGACCTGTCGTCCTGACAGATTGCTGATGAATGAATGAATATTATGTGTTCTTTCGAAATTTAAGATTTTTGGTTATCACAACTGTGGCTATGAAGAGTTTTATCATCTTGAATAGAATTTAGTGTAGCCCGGTGAAGGCCAACCGACAGTTCGAAGGAACATATCACCTCCATCTCATGGTCGAAAAATAATCAAAGTATGAAACAGGCTTGAAGCAGGCATCAAGGAAATCCCCTCTGACGTGCACCAGAATATAAAACTTTTAATTTTGATAACTTACTCTTCTTAGAATTTCCATCTTCAACTTTACATTTATTTCTTCTCCCAATTTGAGATTGAAGTATTTGATTTATTACGTATATATCTTATATTTGAAACGTTTAATTCTTACGCACTGTTTTTATTTCTAACATACTTTCATTTTGTTTTGCTTCAGGGGAAGCAGTCCCTCTGTTCCTATTTTAAAATAAATATAAAGCTAGAAATATTATGTTGTGTCGGGTTGGCAGTCTTGCATGTCTTCTGAAAGTGGAATGTTTCTGCGCTGACACGCGGATATCCGTAATATCGTCAGAAATTGTGACGTATCCGCAGCAATCCAGGGCAGGAAGTGGGTTCTTCCCCGACATTTCCCCACTGAGAATCCAGTCCGCTGCAGCAGACTGAGAGGTAGGGGATTCTCCACCGAGAGAGATGTGGTTGTTCCCCCGTAACTACCTCCAGTCCTCCTTACTAATTCAACGTTACTGCAGCGTCATGGTTTGATATTCCACGAATAAAAGCAAATAATTTTTCATTTTAACAATCATCGCCGTATCTATTTAATTATATTGGTATAGAGACTGGCTACGGTTTGGAAGGCCGAGGAGTCGGAGTACGAATCCCGGTAGGGTGAAGTATTTTCTTTCCTCCATGTTGTCCAGACCGGTTCTGGGGCTCACCCCACCTTCTATCAAATGGGTACCGGGGAATCATTCCCCGGGGGTAAAGCGGCAAGGGCGTGAAGCTGACCACTCACCTCCAACTAGTGTCGAGGTCAAGAAAATGTGAACCTATATATCTACTCCCCCATGCCATGCTTAATTACTTAAGCCCAAGGACAATTCTACCTTTATTATACTTTATTACCACCAGAATTATTCCGAGACAATATCTCGGTTAGGGCAATGTCGTTTCCTTCCTAATCCTTTCAAGTTTATAAGTCATTAATTATTCTGACCGAACGGGACAGTGTAGCGATAAATACTGGGACTCATATTCATGATGTTCTGGGTTCCATTCTCAGGCGGGATAGCAGTTGTTGTGACTGGGATTATAAATGGTTTTCCTCAGTCAATCCATTCAAATGTCTGCCAGTATTTAGAAAAACAGCTTCCGGTCAGTTTCACACCCGGCGCTGTGTACTATAGATATGGGCAATAACCCACAGAAATATTAATGACGTCATATAAACTTCATGTTGTCAGCTTCATAAAATAATCCAAGCTCACAGATGTTTTTTGGGGGGTCAGAGCCCTTCTGGACACAAAACCTTTGGCAACAACCTGTATGTTCTAACTATAAATTTTATGGCAGCTTTGCGCAAAGAGGGGTGGCAGAAATAGGAATCTTATCAAACAAATCCCTCTTCTGCCACCAAGAAACTACGTCGATAACAAGCTCAAGGTTCGTTCACACAGGAAACTCTTCATTCTAACTTGATAAATAGGCAATAAACTCAAAATGTGTTTCAGTTCTCCTGCAGATAACAGGAGCCATAAAACCTGCAGCAGTGTGTTGCACTGTATCTGTTGGTTGAAAAGCTCTCTGCCACTAAACATCCCTCCAAGTGAAACTGTAATGGCCATACAGTTTCTTCCGTATGTTTTAAAGCTCAGCTTTATTTGGCGTTTTCTGCAGAAATTCCACGAAACGAGGTCATGTTTCTATTCCGCCTGCAATTTCTACGTCTGTATCCGAGATTGCGGAAGGAATTTTGATTAAAATTCACACTGGTAGGTTTTATTTTTTTTTTATTGCTAGTGGGGTGGGACTAAGTCCCTTGTACTGCGGCCACTTCTGGCCTATTGTACCAGCCCCAGATGATAGGTAAGGGTGATTGTGGAGCAATTGGTGGAATGAAGATTGACAGGGGAAACCGAAGTACTCGGAGAAAACCTGCCCCAGCGCCACTTTGTCCACCACAATTCCCACTTGACCAGACCCGGGATCGAACCCGTACCTTGAGCTATGGCGCGGCCACGCTGGTAGGTTACTTTAAATGTTATGTACTCATGTAGGATTTGAGGTTTTCACACCTGTGGTTATTATATAACGGCATGTATTCCGCTGAAATTCGACAGACGTTTGGGAGGAGCAAAAAACCAGCGTGACTTTTACTACTTGTTTATGAAAACTATNAGGAGGAAAATGTCTCCTCCATCTTCAGGATCGAAGAGTAAGCCGAGCAAAAAACCAGCGTGACTTTTACTACTTGTTTATGAAAACTATATTTTATCATGGATTAATATGGCTCAAAATCTGAAATGCCCTATCAATATGCAGGGCACGCGGTAGCGTAGTTGGTTGAGGCACTATGCTACAAGACGGAAGGTTGCGGTTTCGAGTCTCGATGAGGTAGATTTGTTTTTCAGTTAATCTAATCCTTCCAGCCGGACTATGGCCCTGGGGTCGATTCAGCCTCTAACAGAAATGAGTACCAGGAATCTTCCTGTAGGTAAAGGGCGGCCGGCGCGTGAGGCTGCCAACCTTACCTCTTCTCCGTTCCTCTCGGAAACTTATTTTGAAATAGTGTCAATTCATTTCATCTGTCTAGAGCTGGAGGCACAGTTTTGGAAACCTTGGCAACTTACTGACTTGGTTTGTTTTCATTTTTATGGACTATCAACGCTTCATGCTTCCTGTCTCTATAAATAAGAATGAAGACATATCTGTGATATATATATATGAGGAGCTCTGACACGAATGGATGAAGCTTCAGTTGATGTTGTTTACTTCCGCCTTATCATGGCACCAGGACGGTTTTCCCTGGTGTGGACATCGCTCACACATTCAAGTAAAATACTGGCAAAGTAATATAACAACAGAGACAAATAACAATTGGAGTCTCAGCTTTGAGAATCATTGAGCTGGTAATATTCATGAAATTTCGAAGCGGAATCAAGGTTATTATTGGTTATTATTTCTGTAAAACGTATCTCAGGGTACACTGTACCTTCGCTAGGCATCCTTAAGGCAGATTTCTGGTGTGACGCTTCTGGTACTGGTCCCAGTGATAAAAGAGATTTGTTTTTCAATGGCTCTTCTAGGCAATGCAGGGCCCAGGCCTCTTATTCAGTTCAGTAATAATTTTTCACAGACAGTATGACCCCTTGAATGAGTGATCAGCCTGTCGCAAGGCCGCTACCTGCACATAGAACAACACAAACACAGAATAAACGCACAGACATCCATGCCTTGAGTGGGAATCGAACCCACGATCCAAACATCCGAGCGAGCGACAGTTCATGCTTCGCGCGTCTAGATATCTAGTATCTATTTATAACGATCTGCTGCACCGTCTGATGATGACGCAACGAGAGAAATGGTCTAGACGCATTATTACGTCACTCAACAGCAGAGATACTTTCTTTAAAAGCTTTTGCTTGTCGGTTGTGGCTGTTTATATATCGGTCATATTAAGAGTCATTATACAACTACCGGTAGCATGCACATCGCCTGTACCACGTGACCATATTACAACGCAAAACATGCACTGTGTCAATTCCTTGCAGTTTCAAGAACTCCCAGTCTCTAATTGTATTGCACGTCTACTTGATACAAAAGCACGCTGTCCCTGTAATAGGCCGTTGAGGCCGATATGGTTGTGGGACGTTACGACTCCCACATTTTCTAGGCAGTCAGCCTACAGATGGCGGTGAGGTTGTCAGCCTTACGCGCCAACTGCCCTTTATCCCTAGGAATATTCCTGGTACTCATTTCTATTAGAGTCTGACTGGACCCCAGGGCCATAATGCAACTGGAAGAAATACGTCAATTGAAAAATCCAATAACTTCAACGGGAATCGAACCTGCGACCTTCCTGCTTGTATCATAGTGACTCAACCTCAACTCAACGTTACCGCGTGCCCAACGTATACACAGATATGAGACAAATAATTGAGAATTCCTTTCTTATACTCTGAATGTGGTGTTGCTAAGTATATTGCAACTTATTTAATTTACACAAAGAAGCTGAGTCAATGATATTCTGCCGAATAATATATTGTTCAGCTAGGCTTCGTATTAAAATCATAACATTCAGTTGAGACATGATAACTCTACGTACCCCTGTAAAACAGACTGTCTGTTGGGATCGACCTATTTCCTCTTTTTATATAGTCTATTGTTACGTCTTTAGAACACTTCCATGATACCAAAAGGCACTTCATCCTTATTTTTCATTAAAACCGTTTGTAGGGAAGCGTTTGTAATGCTTGCCCGGGGATGCATTTATGTTTCATGTTGTGTGAACCGCAGTGTACGTAACTGAGCGCACAGGCAGACCTGCTTGTTCTGGGTGGTAACAAAAATTATAACAGAGAAGGTACATGGCTTTGTATTATAAGAAAAATATTAAACATGCGGAAGTATCTTCAGTTTTATTGCATGCATCACACTTAAACGGAAAAGAAAAACTGCCTGCATTCTACAAGTATACATGCAGAATGTCCCCGGGGTAAAGGTCAGTATTCTGGGAGTTCATCCTAAGCAAGAAAGTGTACATGTACATGTGTCCCATTCCGAACGGTTTCCGAGATAGAGCCATTTCACTGTACAGTACACTGTACACTGTACAGACGAGCAGCACGCCATGTCCTCACACGAGTTGCACCGAGATAGAGCTGTTTCACTGTACACTGTACACCGTACAGACGAGCAACACGCCATGTCCTCACACGAGTTGCAAAGTGCATTTATGCTGACGGTACTGTACCAACACTATCACTTGAACAATAAATACCGGAATTAGAAACAGTATGTAAATATCTTTCTTATCAACAGCTTTGGAACTCTACAGTGCAGTAATTGTATCTCGGAAACATTTTGGTATAGGGCACATGTACATATACACATTTTTTAATTAGAACGACCGATACTGTGACCTTCCAGAATATCGATTTTCCCCATGGGATATTCTATATAAATACTTTAAATTTACAAATATAGATCACTCCGTCCAATGTGACCTGTAAGTTTTTTGCTACATGAGAACTTAACACCCTTATATGTTTCGGTCTCTGTGGACCATCTTCAGAGGGCAAACATCACTACAAATAGGAAACCACCATCACATAAGTTGTTTAGACGTAAAGTACGTACACTTATATGCTACAACATATAGTACACAAAATATAACATTTCACAAACACAGCAGTTTCCTGGGAATGTAAAGTTTTTTATAAAATTGTATAAAATTTCTTGATGCTAATTAAAATTTTTTTTTGGATTGTCAATAATTAAAATTCGTAAACCATGCAGGCTCATGTTCGTCCTCCCATCGTCCCTCTTATATGAGGCAGACTTTAAATTCATTTCGAAGTCAGGATCATGTCTTTAGTATGCCTTCTATATTCCTAAAAAGAAAAAGTATTTTACAAAATACAAATGTACAAAAGTATTTTGTACATGTTGTTTTTTATGGTTGTGGAAGTTGATCTCTCACAAGATGAGAAGATTATAGACGAAGGTATTTTGGAACAGGGTGAGGGAGATAATATTTGGATCCGAGAGGCATGAATAAAGAGGAAAGTACAGAAAACTGCATAATAAAGAATTTGTGTTTCTATTCTTAGGGTGATAAAATCAAGGAGCAAATTGTTGGGTAGGGACTGTAGCACTTATACGGGAGAATGAAATATATATATTCTTTGATAGGAAAAACAGTAAAATAACGACTTGGAACTCGTAGGAACAGACATGAGGTCAATCTTAACACGGTCCTTAGGAATACAGAGTGGAGTGTGAACACTGGATTCATCTAGCTCAAGATAGCAGCAAATTTACTATGTATTTCGGTCAGCATATGTGACCACCTTCAGGGAGTCTCATCAAATACATCCCTTGTTATTGAAATGCTCAAATGTGGATCCATATTTGTGGTACTCAACACAAGGTAATCAAATTTCAGGTTCTATAAATGCTGAGAATTCTTATGTGGCTGAGCAACTGGCAGCTTCTCTAGAAGGACTTAACTCCTTGAAGTTAGTTATGTGATAGACGGACGTCTTCAGATCTGTTTTATCGAGCGTCCTCGATTTGTTGTTCCTCCCTTTATTTTTAATTGGCTTAGTGGGGGGTGGAGTCCAACTGGATCCACTCGGCACGGCGGCCACTGATTCCTTATTGTATCCTGCCTCGGGTGATTATGATGACAGAAAATTTGGTGGAATGAAGATTGGTAGGGGAAACCGAAGTTGTAGGAGAAAACCCGTTCCGGAGCCACTTTGTCCACCACAAATCCCACTTGACCAGACCCCGGGATCGAACCCGGACAGCCGCTGTGGGAATCCAACGAATAACCGCTTGTACTATGATGCGGCCTACTCTGCCCTTTGCCCACAAGGTTGAAAAATATTTTTACTGAACGAAAGATGAAATGAAGGCAAATTTCTCTTTACTTTATTCTCAATGTATGACGGAAGTCGGGCAGTGTCACTACGCCGCAATGAACTGAGTTAATGTTCTTCAGTGTATCAGGTTTGTGATTCGGGAATTTGCCAAGCAAACTAGCTCGAGAGTTGTATTCCGGAGGTACCAAGTTTGAATCTCGCACGGGACAACTTCTTGACTTGTCTTCCTTACTTTTCCTCAATCCACTCAATCAAATACAGTATATCGCTACAAAAAGAAAGTCACGACCGTCTCCTTTCACATCCTTTACAATTCACTCTTACCCTGCCATTTTACGTTATGAAATTAGAGCCCAAGAGTATAATTAAATAAACAATGTATAAAGAAGAGATTAAAAAATAATTATATTCACATATAGCTATGAAAAGCAGACTCCAAATGACCAAATGAAAATAATTATAATTTCTGATATATCCAGTACCGTCTAGGCCACTTTTGAGATGTGGGAGCCATTTACATTCGGTTATAATTGTTACCACTCAATAAATATTACGTGAGAATTAATATGGCAACCCTATGATCCCCTTTACATAATTCCAGTATCAGATCAGGAACACTCTGCACTGTGAGCTCTGCGCTATGGCGAGGCTGTACTGATGTGCTTTGAAGCTTCCCATTTATGTACATTACCTCATCATATGACGCACGTGATACTAGTGATCTGAATAATATTTTTTTCCTTGGCACTACAGCCCCAGTGGACCTAGGCCTACCTCCATGAACTTCTCCGTTCACTTCGGTTTTTCTAGATCTTACACATTCGGTAGGACTCCTTGGGCGGGTGATCAGCTCGTCGCAAGGCCTCTACCTGTACACAAACACAGAAAAACGTACACACAAAAACTAAACATCCATTCCCTGAGTTGGATTCGAACCCACGATCCCGGTTTCCAAGTGAGCGAAGGCAGTGCATGCCTTAGACCGCTCGGCTACCGTGACCGGTAATGTATAAGAATAATATAAGAATTCAGTTCGTACGTCACAGGAAACAGATTCGAACCCACGATCCCGGCTTCCGAGCGAGTGAAGACAGTACATGCCTCAGACCGCTCGGCTACCGTGACCGGCAGTGTATAAGAATAATATATAAGAATTCAGTTCGTACGTCACAGGAAACAGATTCGAACCCACGATCCCGGCTTCCGAGCGAACGAAGACAGTACATGCCTTAGACCGCTCAGCTACCGTGACCGGCCTGATTAAAAATTACAACGCTATTATTGCTATTCCTTCGTTGTTATTTCTTTCACTACGTTTCTCAGGATTGATATATACAGATATGTAAAGTGAAACGCGTTACAGCAACAATGATTCATAATATGGCCATAATAAAAGTAGTTCTGTAAGATATGAGCTCTGAAATACGCAATAATGGCAGGAATAATTATAATTGGGTCGATGTTATTGAAATGAAACTCAACACACGACGTAATTCAGTCACTGAATCCCGGACACTTAGCTCCACGGCAAAGCTACTGCATATCTCAAGGCCATAGCTCACGTCCCACCGAACCTACATATACCACATGAAGCTTCTTTCGAACTGGATGTACTCGTAATTTCATTGCCAACTCTGCTATATAAAAATATAAATTACTCTCAAGTAATTTGTCATAAAGTTCGTAAAGGCGCGTCCACATTACTCATGCTCGTGTGACTCGCTATTCTCGCGAGTAATGTGAACGATATGACAAGTCACGAGACAAGCAAATTTTAAATTTTTAATTTAAGAACTATAGCCAATAGATTAAAATACGACTACAGCCTATACACACTATGAGTAAATATACAAATCCTCAAGCGCCGAAGCCTGGCGAGCACGAGCACGAGCACGAGCACGAGTAATGTGGACGCGCCTTAAGACGAATACAGTACGTAATATATTACTATTATCCAGCGATAAAGTTCAAGTTGTTCCCGTATTTAATGCCACTGAACGATTAGGTTTGATGAACCGTAACATAGTCCCTTCTTGTCCTCCACACAGGCTACAATAGCCTCTTCATCACTTCTTCTACTGACCGTTTTCTTCTGTGCGTGTTGCTGACAGAAAAATAAGTGACGTAGCCTCAGTCATATAGCGAACTAAATTGAACCTTCCCAAATCCAACAACTCATTTTCATCTTCAACTTAAACAGAAATTGTTATTCCCTGTTATACTAGTTAAATACAAAAAGACTGTTCAAATGACACTTTCATGAAAAAGAATCTATTAATTTGTTAACGCTTTCTGTCGGCTGAAATATATTTAATCGATAATGCCACTTTATTCGCAATACGATTTCCGGAAAGATCCCCTTCCGGCAAACATTTCAATCTACACAAGCAGGTTTACTTGAATTGTGAATTAGCACCTCAGGTTTCAGGTGCACACGGCGGTCACTACATGGAACACTCCTTGTCAGATATGACGCCGTGTAGTCTAGCAGAAGTTTAGAGGAACGTACTGTTTCTCTCTTCAGGAACTGAGAATTTGGAAAGCAACAAGAAACAAACAAGTAAGAAGTAAAATTACTGCTTACCTCTTATTTCTTGCTTGACTTACTTTTCGTCCCTGAAGACAGAGGCAATATACTCCCATAAAAAGCCAGTATACTTCTACAAGACTATACTGCGTCACATCCAAGACGATAGTACTCATTACCAGAAGTATGACAGAGAGAGATAAAGATAGTTTAACAATTCGTAGCAAGAGGAACTGTCAGCTCTACAATTAACAGTAATACTTGTTGTTTAGTAAGGGCGTGCAACTTAGTCTCTCACGTTAGGGCAGAACACAGATGAAGGGCATTTCACAACAGGGTCCTGAGTAGAATACCTGAACCAATAGAGGGAAAATAACACACGGCAAGAAGGTGAACAATAGAGATAGATAGTCATAATTTGCCTTTCTCTGTTAATAATCGCGGTAGCGTAGTTGGTTGAGTCACTATGCTACAAGCCGGAAGTTCGCTTGTTCAAGTCCCGATGAGGTAGATTTTTTTCAATTGACCTAATCCTTCCAACCGCACTATGGCCCTGGGGTCGACTCAGCCTCTAACAGAAATGAGTACCAGGAATCTTCCTGGGAGATAAAGGGCGGCCGGCGTGCAAGGCTGAGAACCTCACTGCCATCTGTGAACCGATTGTCTAGAGAAAATGTGGGAATCTCGACATCTCACAACCCTACGGGCCTTCACGGCCTGTTACAGGGATAGCTATAATAGTTCTGGGGATGAAGTCAGAGGCTGTTAGATAGCCAGTAGGTTTAATACACTTTGGAAATCGAGAAATATTACAAAATGTTAATCGGATAACCTCATTGGAAGAGACAACCCGAAATGCCTGCAGATAATGTCAATATAACAGCTAATCTTACAGAAATATTGTGTGAGATTGTGAACAAGTTTCATCTGGCACAGGATAGAGATCAATGGTGGGCTCTTGTGAACACGGTAATGAATCTTTGGGTTCCATAAAAGGCGGGATATTTCTTCAGAATAGGAGCGACCATTTCTTTCCTAGAGTTAATGATTGTTATTATCACTGTTAATTTTAAACCGGTTGTCATATGTAACCTGGATTACACTGTGTGTCCTATTCGGGGTTCAAGGGAAGGAAAAGGGTTCTTACGACTCACGTAGGTACCATTTACCAGGGTGACGAGGTTAAGATGGACCAAACTCCATCAATAAACAAATGAAAATAGTGGTTTCAATTGTCCTGTTCATCAAGTGCGCCTTGTGCTGTCACCCCCAAATGGCTGCTCACCCCTGAACGCAGAATTCAGTCATCAAACCGCACTGATGAAGCAGTAGGGTTGAGTTCCTTATCTAACCGCTTACTCTGACCTCACGAGCTCTTGGGTGACACCTTCCACTTTTTTCTTGCCTAGCAGGAGCTGAAGATTCAACTACTAGAAGACGAAGCTAGGGGCTTGACGATCGATGAATTGGAATTCGATTCCCAGCAAACTCACAAGATTTTCTCTCTCCAGCTTCCATGTCGCCTCTGAGGTTCACAGTCTCCTATATAATGGATACAGAGAACGTATTCCCTGGGGACAAGGCGGCCGAGGCGTGAAACTGAAGGTTAAATATGCATAGAACTATATCCACAAGTCTTCATGTCGTGATGCTTAATTAAGCACAAGGACAAATCTATTTTTTTCTTTTATGAGACTGGTAATATATAAATGAAAAAAAATAATTCTACACTAAAGAAAAAAGGCAAAGCTTGTCTCTGTAACAGGCTATAGAGGTGCATAGGGTAAAGTTGTCCTTGTGCTTAATTACGTGTAATTACGCACTGTGCCATGAAGATATGGCTCCACAATTCTTGACCTCGGCACTATATGGAGTTGAGTCTTCGGCTTCACGCTCAGGCCGCTTTGCTTCCGGGGAAATAACCCCCGTACCAATGGGATAGGATTCTGGGTGGGCCCCAGAGCCTGTCTGGACGCTGTGAGGAACAGAACCTGAGGCGTTCAGCCCGCAACCTTTCGCTATACAGATTGAGCTATTCCGACTCACAGTACACGTATCTACATTATTAAAGGTACAAATAAATGTTTTTATTAATTCGCTTAGTGGGGAGTGGAGTCCAGCTGGGTCCACTCGGCACGGCGACCACTGATTGGCCTATTGTACCTGCACCGGGTGATTATGATGATGGAGAATTTGGTGGAATGAAGACTGGCAGGAGAAACAGAAGTACTCGGAGAAAACCCGCCCCAGCGCCAATTTGTCCACCACAAATCCCATTTGACCAAACCCGGGATCGAACCCGGGCCGCCGCGGTGGGAAGCCAGCGACTAACCGCTTGAGCTATGGCGCGGCCTGCAAATAAATGTTAGTACAAGAATTGGTTAAGGCACTATGCTACAAGCCGGAAGGTTGGGGGATCGAATCCAGATGAGGTGGATTTTTACAATTGACCTAATCATTCCAGGCACACTATGGCCCTGGGGTCGACTCAGCCTCTAACAGAAATGAGTACCAGGAATATTCTTGGGGGTAAGGACGGCCGGAACGTAAAGCCGATTGTCTAGAAAATACGGGAGCCTCGACGTCTCACAACCCTATGGGACTCCACAGCACGTTACAGTGATACTTTTACTTTACAACAATTCGGTAAACATTTCCTTTCCTCACATCATACGTAAAGAGGGTAAATGTTGTGGTCGGAAGAAGGATGTAATCTTCAGTTTCTTATCTATGCCGTTATTTTTGGCTTCTATTCAGTCAGAGCACAACATCTGTGTGGATGTAGCAATGCATACCTTCACGTCATCATTAGAAAGTTTCTAGGTTCCCTCTTTCAGCAAACAATGGGAACATGGAGACCCCGAACCCACGGAACTTTTCTTGCGTAAAGTTGTCCTACCCTCGGGGTTGGTTTTGACAAAACACCACATGTCATGAAAAAGAATAAAGGGCAATATTTTTATATAAAGCTGTTGTTTTCTAATGAAAATCCATAAAAACTCGTAGCTTTTTATACTTTTTCAAGGAGAAACGCTTTATTCATGGCGTTTTCTGTGACAGAATTGTGCTTAAGGGCATATATTTTTCCGTCCATGTTTTGAAACGTTTTTTTTCTTTTGTTTCTAAAAAAACATTCTTTGCTGCTATCTTCACGGAAAAGGTCGTGCCAAAGGAACCGTAAAAAGGGAGGCCTTTTCTCAACATACGCTGTTTATCATTCTTTCACCACTTAAAGCTGAAGTACCATCCCCTTATCGACTTTCCGTGATGGATTATTCAAAATGTACTCGTAGCTATCCCTCATATCTGAAGTCGCGACGCTCAGCCACGCCCATGGCTAGACCCTGTCCAGTTCAAGATCCCGATTTCCATGAGCGTATGTGTCAAGGAGGATGAGATGGGCAGGGCATGTAGTACGAATTGGGGAGAAGAGGAATGCATACAGGATATTGGTGGGAAAGCTAGAAGGAAAGAGACCACTGGGAAGACCAAGGCGTAGGTGGCTGAACAATATTAAAATGGATCTTAGAGAGATAGGATAAGATAGTATGGATTGGATTAATCTGGCGCAGGATAGGAACTAATGGATGGCTCTTGTGAACACGGTAATGAACCTTCGGATTCCATAAAATTCTGAGAAATTCTTGAGTAGCTGCACAACTGGCGGCTTCTCAAGGACTCGGCTCCATGAGTGAATGTGTGAGTGAGGGAGTACGTGTCGCCTCTTAGCGAACCACTGATCTAAATGGAGCTGTTTCCACACAGTCACACGACTGATCAATTGATCAATGGTTCGTTTACATGCGTCACGAACGGTCCTGGAAAAGGGATATCACGGTTTTTAACTGGACATTGTGTAAGCCGTGATAGCTCAGTCGGTATAGCGACGGGCTGCTGGGCCCGTGTTCGATTCCAGGCAGGGCCAAGATTTCTCTTTCCTCCACAGAGTCTACACCGACTCTGGGGATCACCCAGTCTCCTGTCCAAAGGGCACCGGGTGCTATTTCCCCAGGATTAAAGCGGCCGGGGCGTAAAGCTGACCACTCACTTTCATCTAGTATTCAGGTCAGGAATAATAGAGCTATTCCTCCATTCCCCCATACATTTTAATGGCACAGTACTTAATTAATTAAGTACAGGGACAGCTTTACCTTTTACCTTTTTAAGTTACGATGCAATCTGATTTGTTGTCTCCTGTAATACATTTTATTTGTAATATGCAGTCACAGTTGTGTTCTATCGGAAAAATGTCGTAGTTAAAATTGTGCACGTAAAACTTGGTAGTGCCTGAATGAATTATACGTATATAAGTACTAAAGTGATTGTAATGCAATGTGTCCGCACAATGAAAGCATAATCGAAACCACAGTCATGTGTCTCCAGTCGTTCATTTATAATGCGTGTGCACAACCTAGCTTCAGTTTAATCCCAAAACAAACGAAATGTACGTGACGTGGGCTTCAAACTTTCAGAATTCTCTGTACGATATTACGGCGAAGTTAACATTTTCAATACATGTTCTTTACAAAGTTACCAGGTTACCGGATTATCTCTTAAAACACGTTAACATCATTGAAATAGGATACACAAATGCATTTCGTGTGCTATCACATTTCAAACAAATCAAGTCCTGTTAGCCAGATCACACGTGATCCACACATCGAATTGCGTGAAGAGATGGACAACAGTCAATGCAAATCACAGAATGTCAATACGTGCAGGCCTTTGATAAACCGTGTAACTCAGAATGAAATGCCGTTACTAAAATACTGAAACATGTAGACGTAAAGAATTGTTTACTTAAACAGCGATTCAGGATTAGCACAATTGAGTCATTTACATACAATTCAATATTGATCTTTATTAATTCTATCCATTTATTTTGAAATCATGGCGTTCTTGTATTTGTACATCAAAACCCGATTCTGTATATTTTGTTACGTTCACATATTTAAACGCTATTAACATCTAGGAAAAAGAAATCTTCACGAAATACAATTAGAGTGACTAGGTCAAGGGGGTTTAAAACATAAATATTACAATATACAAAAACTATAATTTTGCCTGTGGTTCTGTATGGGTGTGAAACTTGGTCTCTGACATTAAGGGAGGAACAGAGACTGAGAGTGTTTGAGAACAGGGTGTTGAGGAGAATATTTGGACCGAAGAGAGATGAAGTGACAGGAGGTTGGAGAAAACTGCACAATGAGGAGCTTCATAACTTGTAACAAGTGAAATTAGAATGATCAAGTGAAGGAGGATGAGGTGGGTAGGGTATGTAGCACGAATGGGTGAGAAGAGAAATGCATATAGGATATTGGTGGGAAAGCTGGAGGGAATGAAATCACTGGGAAGACCAAAGCGTAAGTGGGTGAACAATATTAGAATGGATCTCAGAGAGATAGAATGGGACGGTATGGATTGGAATGATCTGGCTCAGCATAGGGACCGCTGGAGAGCTCTTGTGAACACGGTAATCTACCTTCGGGTTCCATAAAATGCTGAGAAATTCTTGAGTAGCTGCACAATTGGCAGCTTTTCAAGGAGGGCTCAGCTCCATGAGTGAGTGAGGTCAAGGGGGTTGAGATGCGAAGGGCATTATTGCGTATGTGGGAGAACACGTAAAATATTTTAGTGGGAAAGCCAGAAGGAGATAGATTACTAAGAATATATAGACGTGTGAGAATGTTATTGCGACATGACGCCTGAAAGCCGGAATAGCGAAGCCAGAGTAGACGTTCATTGCTGGACAATGCCTCGGTAAACAGGTTCACGAGGAGATAAACATGCAAGCAAGAATAGAAAAGCTGTTTATATGCAACGGCTAGGTAAACACACTTCATTAACAACAGAAGAATTGTTACGAAAGGGTGTTTTCTGTTGAGGCCACGAGTCGATATAACGAGAATAACCGAGGGAGTCTCTGGAATCGACAGCCGAAGAAGATTGAGAAGAGATGGCAACTGAGAGTATGTTGAGTTAGAAAAGTGTGATCTGAAGATTTTATATGTAGTTACAGTGATACTATTATAAAACTGTTGCCAGGATACGACTAGTGAAGACTGAAAACACTAGTGTATGAGTAACTATGAACTGTAGAATGTGTAGACCAAGGATAGCTCTGTAATTACGTTTAATTCCGAGTGGCGTCTATAAGGTGTCCATAAATCCAATTCATGCAATCCATATCCCGTCTAATAATCACACCTCTACACGTGACAATATTAAAATGTATCTCAGAGAGATAGAATGAGGTGGTGTTGACTGTGTTCATCTGATTTAGGATAGGGACCAGTGGGGGAAACTTGCGAACACGGTAATGAAATTTTAGGTTCCATAAGAAGTTAGGAAATTCTCGAGTAGCTGAGCGACTGGCGTCTTCTCAAGAAGGACTCAGTTCCATGGAGTTAGTATGAAGTTATAACCGCGTTACTTCTGCTAAGTTATCTGTTGGAGCCGGTTACAACAGCCTCTTGGCACTGCAGACTCAGATGTTCCCAATGCGCCCTTCCCCTCAAGACACTAAGTATGAACAGGGGGCGTAACGATAATTGGCATTGCAAATCTGCCTCGGAACTAATTTCCTACTGTAAATCCCACTGAGACCGCACTGAGATTGAACCCGGGCCTACGCTCTGAGCAGGGGAATACCCCGGGACTCAATTAAGCACCCAGCCACTGGAGAAGCCGATGTGTAGCTTAGCGTATTCTAAACTTTGGCTCTGTATGGAGCTTAGTGGTCAACTTCACGTTCCGGGCGTTCCGTACGGTTCCCATCGAGTTTGGGACCCAGTGCTATAGACCCGGTCTGGACGCTTTGCAGCAGAGAAAGCATTCTTGACCCCGCCTGGAATCGAACCGCAGAACCTCCCTTGCCCAAACCGTAGATCAGTTACGAAAATAAATAATTTTACAATTAATAATTGAATAGTTATAATAATAATAATATAATAATAAAGAAGTAATTTAATGAGGGCGAATGGAAAGTTCATACAATTCGAGGCTGAGTTAATATAACGTCATGTAATTTGCCAGGAAATATGCAGGAAGGCCTTGTGATTTGTAGGTGTGGGGCAGTAAATTCACTTCCTAAAATGAACCACGAAAATGGCAAAATTCAAATTCTAAATATCCTTAATGGAACTTGACCCCAGTAAATTCCATTGGATAATTAAGATGAAAAGAGGAAAGTCATAATACGATATAGGTAAACATGTCCCTGTAAGAGGTAGTGCAGGCCCATAGGGTTTTGAGACGTCGAGGCTCCCACATTTTATAGACAATCAGCTCACAGATGGCGGTGAGGTTGTCAGCATTACGCACCGGTCACCCTTTACCCCGCAGAAAAATTCCTGGTACTCATTTCTATTAGAGGCTGAGTCCACCCCCAGGGCCATAGTGCGGCTGGAAGGATTAGGTCAAATTAAAAATCTCGCCTCTGTGGTCTAGTGGTCAGAGTTCCTGGCTACAGATCCAGAGATCAGAGTTCGATTCCCGGCGCTATCAGGTTTCTGAGAAGTATTAGGCCTGGAACGGGGTCCACCCAGCTTCGTGAAGATAACTGAGGAGCTATTTCAAGGAAATAGCGGCTCCGGTCTAGAAAACCGAGATTAACGGCCGTGGGGATCCGTTGCGCTGACCACGTGACACCCTCTATCAGCTAAAGTTGGCACTAACTTCGCCGAAAAGCGGTGGTCGCTCGGTCGGTATAGTTCGCTTGCGGACTACAGGCTCATTAACCTCATTAACCTCATTGGGAATCGAACCCATGACCTTCTTGTAGAATAGTGCCTCAACCAACTATGCTAAAGCGTATCCTGAGACATAATGGAGGAAAATAAAATGAAAGGAAAGGAAATAGGTGTGGAGAAGGAAGTGAAGAGATGATGGGCGTTAAAATGGATACGGAAAGCAAGTAAGACGAGAAAAGAGAAATACTCCTGACAGATAAGAATGCAAATAGAGTTGACCTGTTGATCCCAGTTCTTGTGCAACCGATGACGTCAGCTGGCTGATCGCCGTGCGAAATTATCGGTGAGGTTCAGGAATGAAAGCTAATTCTATCTGCGGAAGTACTGCACGAATTTTAATCATGCCCAAATTTATCACTGGGTGGCCCATAAAATACTAAATTCATTTTTATTAAATCGGTTGAATACTTGTTGATCGAAACTAACTTTATCGAATCGTAGTATCTTCCTGGATGTGACGACGTATGGTGTTGTAGACTTTTACTGACTTTTATAGGAACACACTGCCTCCATCTTCAAGGCCGATGATTAAACAAAGCAAGATAACAGAGACCTGCTTGCTCTTTGCTAGTTATTTGTTTGGTTTATTCTTCCGCCCTGAAGATGGAAGCAGTATGGTTTCTTGAAAACGGTGAACTACCTGACTACACGACGTCACAAGAAATGAAGACTGCACTCTTCATATTCCCTGATGCGATGATCTCAAGTGAAATAGAAAAGTGAAAATTGGGGACCTTTCTTATGTAATTAGACATTACTTCATGAAAGAATATGGGGGAGGTGGAGGTATAAGTCCACCATTCTTAACCTCTGTACTATATGGAGTTGAATGGTCAGCCTCAAGCTCCTGCTTGTGATAAAGAGATAAAGTATAAAAAAATAAAAGTGAAGCTATCCCTGTAACAGGCCGTGAAGGCCCATAGGGTCATGAGATGTTGAGGTTCCCACATTTTCTAGGCAATCGGCTCACAGATGGTGGTAAGTCAGCCTTACGCGCCGGCCGCCCTTTACCCCCTAGAACATTCCAAGAATATTCCTGGTACTGATTTCTTTTAGAGGCTGAGTCGACCCCAGGACCATAGTGCGGCTGGAAGTATTAGGTCAATTGAAAAAAAACACCTCATCGGGATTCTATCCCGTGACCTTTCGGCTTGTAGCATAGTGCCTCAACCAACTACGCTACCGCGTGCCCCCAGAGACAGAGTATGCAGTACTTATTAGATAGAAGGCTGGGTGCACCTTAGAGCCGGTCTGGAAGCTGTGGAGATAGTGAAACGCCCCTTGCCCTGTCGGGAATCAAACTCTGGTTGTCCAGTCCAAGTTGATTCTGCTTCCATAATCAGGTTCCAAAGGAGAAAGCATTCTATTCAGTTCGGCCCCGTTAGACGGAATTGTTCCGATCACAGGACTCAGTGAGGGGTGGTGAAAAGTCTTCTTCTGCTTCTTCTTGCTCCCACATGGAGGATATGGCATCCGTGAAACGCTTCGTTTCACTTCAGTTTCTTAATCTTAGACAATCGGCAGGACTCCTTTGACGGGGGATCAGCCCACCGCAAGGCCCCTACCTACACAAACACAGAATAAACGCAAACACCCATGCTTTGAGTGGGATTCGAACCCACGATTCCAGTGTTCGAGCGAGCGAAGACAGTCCATGCCTTAGGCCGCTCGGCTACCGTGGTCGGTGATGGACAACATCCAACGTTATTCTGTAACGAAAGCGTGACTACTAACATAAACTATCATAGGACTATAAGATATGGAGCCTGTTAAATAGAGGACTCTATTGAACATCTATTGACGTAATGAGTTTCAAGCAAAGTACCAAGTAAATGCATGACTCGTGGATTGCAATACGTGTAGAGCTGCTAGATTTCAAATCCGGTCTAGAAAACCGAGATTAACGTCAGTGGGAATCCGTTGCGCTGACCACGTGACACCCTCTCTCCCCAAAAGTTGGCAGTAACTTCGCCGAAAAGCGGCGGTCGCTCGGTTGGTATAATTCGCTTGCGGACTACAGGCCACGCAGTTAAAAACTAGATTTGAAAAAAAAAGAAATATATTTGTATGTGTAATAAATTTACGTTGAGGTCAATTAGATGTACACATTCTCTGTGAACGTGTTCGGAAAATATTTGTACTTCGGTAGAGTAGGTCTGTGCATTTCCACTCGTGTAACTCTCTCCAAAGGCAAGGGATCTCTGCTATGCTGCGTCCTCCTATCTATGCGGAATCCATGTCTACATGTAAATGTCTTCGGCATGAAGCAAACCGGCACATTGCCACGGAGAATGCAAAGAAGATGCAGGGAGAATTTCTGACGCATAATGCTTCAGTGTGGAGGGTGAGGATGTAGAGGTCTAATGAATTAATAATAATGCAATTTAGGGATAAATTTCTGTACATGATCCCCATTTATTGCGAATTCTTACTTCGCCATAATCGATAACAGAATTATGTAGTCATCATATATCTATTGCAATCATTAGTCAGATCCTGTCTGAAACATAATGTGTAGGTATGTTTCAGTAACTGCATCACCGAACAATTTACCTCTGACATTTATTTTGTCCGTTCAAACCTCGCAATATTTTCCTGTGGTTCTACATGCAAATTCCTACACAGTATTTTACTAGGCCGTGGCTACATCATTCCCCATTCTTTCCGTTTCATCATTCATATTACCATTAAATGCTGTACCAATAGCGTCATTAAATAAACCACACATAAATTCATAGATTTTCTTTTCCCTTTGGCGCTACAGCCCAAATTAAGCCTTGCCCTACCTCCATGAAACTCTCCGTTTCACTTCGCTTTACTAGATCTTAGACATTCGGTAGGACTCCTTGGGAGGGTGATCAGCTCGTCGCAAGGCCTCTATCTGTACACAAACACAAAAACACACAAACACTAAACATCCATGTCCTGAGTGGGGTTCGAACCTACGATCCCGGCTTCGAGCGAGCGAGGACAGTACATGCCTTAGAACGCGCGGTTACAGTGACCGGCAATGCATAAGAATTCAGTTCGTACCTCACAGGAAACAGATTCGAACCCACGATCCCGGCTTCGAGCGAGCGAAGACAGTACATGCCGTAGAACGCTCGGCTACCGTGACTGATCATAAATTATTTCCATGAAATAAAATTATTATTACAGAATCTGTGGAAGACCACTCTCTTTCTTCGTATTCAGCAAGACAGAAATTTAGAAATACGTGTAATTTTCTAAAATCTTTTCATCATCATTAGGGTAATACCCCTTTTGGAGCCACAGATTTCATCATAAAATTTTGCTATGTTTCTAGCCAGTTTCATTCCTCTGGATTTCGCAACAGTATTTCTTTTTTTGCACATCAAGATCGTCAGCCTTGCGTCTAAACCCCCGGCCTTGAGGACCCCAAGATCTTCCACGGCACAAAATCTTAGGCCGCTAACACTCCACGTATTCACACTGTCGCTATGTTGGTATCGCTGATCGTAGCAGACAGTGAATACACAGAAGGGACGATATTCAGTGACGTGAAAATCCTAACAAGTTTAATAAATTTCCGTCTTTTAGTTCAAGAACTATCAGGGGACACATATACTATTATAAGTTTGTCTCTTCTTATAAAATAAGAAAAGTGGGCCGTGGAAGAAGGAACAGTGTAACTGTTTCGTCACGTTTCCTGCGAGGGACTTTGCAGTCCACAGAGAAGTGCATGGATGTGCTGTCTGATAACGTTTGTGGCGTGACTCAGTCGAAAGAACTACTGGACGTTCAACGATTCCAGAAGTAAAAACCTTTTACCGTATAAAAAGTTAATGGTGTAAGAGAAATGGAAGGCGATAAATAAGACAGGGCCCTAGGGTGAAGTGGAGAAAAGCAGGAAACGTAATAACTTAGAAGATAGCGATATACATTATAACGCAAGATATCCCCACTCCTATACACACTTGCAGGGACATCGCTTCGTCCTATTGGATAGCACCGCGCTCAGATGCCCCCACCCTTATTTTATTAGTAAGTCATATATATATATATTGGTCCACATCCTCCGTCAGTCTTATTCACCCTGAAGATGGCGAATGCAATGTAAGCTGAAACATTTAGAGAAACACATGACGCGACTAAATCTGAAATTACATGTCGTACAACCAAATTTTTGTAAAAAAAAAAACTTTAAAAACTTGTAATTACAATTAATGAGTGAAAGTTATATGATTTTACAGTACTTTAAGGTAACAGCAAAAAGGGGGAATAGTTAATCTGTTGACCTGACGGTTTTATTTTCCCAAAATCATACCTTTATATTCACGTTTCGGAGTAACGCCAGTAAATATCTACCAGAATACACAGCGTCACTCACTCACGGAGCTGAGTTCTTCTTGAGAATCCGCCAATTGTGCAGCTACTCAAGAACTTTCTAGCATTTTATGGAAGCCGAATGTTCATTACCGTGTTCACAAGAGCCCTTCACTGATCCCTATCCTGAGTTAGATCAATCTAATCCATACCGCCCCATCCTATCTCTTTAAAATCCATTTTAATATTGTTCACCCACTTAAGTCTTGGTCTTTTTCCTTCTGGATTTTCCACCAATATCCTACATGCACTCCTCTTCTCCCCCATTCGCGCTACATTCCCTGCCCAACACATTCCACAAGACAGTACTCTTGAAACCAGGACTTCTAGGAATGTAAAGCCTGCATTAGAAGAAGAGCCTTCTTTCTCTGTGCCAGGAAGCTCTTGTTTTTGCCTGTTGCTCTGAACACCGGTACAGCGCGATAACTTGGTGTAATTGGATTTGCTGTTCCCAGCTGATTACTTACGGTTCAGTTTATGACGATTGAGTTTCACTGTTTGCTAAGCAGAACCTCAGAGGCTCTCAGTTGTTTTCCTACAAACAGCGGGTAACTCCCCTCACCTCGTGACTTCTGATCACAATTTCAGAACATATTTTTCGTGTTCCTCTTTTCGAAAGACTTCTGCGCATGGACTCGGATACTACTGCGAAGACAGATTCGTTGTTGGATCTGAGGATGCACAACGGTGATTCTGGTATATAGCGCCATGTATTCCTTTGAACGTCAACTGAAGCGTGAGGGGAACGTTTCACCTCCATCTTCAGGGTAGAAGAATAGTCCAAGCAGACTTTTGCTTGGTACTTGCTCTTGTTTAGCATATTATTCGATCCTGAAGACAGGGGCGACTTGTTCCTCCGAATGTTGGTTCATTTTAAACTGACTACACGGAATTATATCGCAGAATATTGAATTCTAAACACCTCTGTGAGAACATCAAATCTTATATTCATCTTAATGTTATCATCCCATCTTCTTCTTGTTTTTCCATGTCGGTGTTTCCCAAGATACGAGTATATCCCCGACATTGCATGCATTACTTGCCTCTTCAATGTAGTTATAATTCTATCCATTGCAGATTCATGTATTTCACTATTCTAACAATACAATGTGACCTGCATAAATCACAGGTTTCCTCCAATTTCATATATCATCGCCGTTCCTCTCTGAAACGTGTACCTTAGCACCTCGTGTCGCGGTACTTATAAGTTTAATGTTCCTCGCACGTTTCGCGACCTTAATTAATCAAAGAGACAGGTCGTGATCTTGTTGGTTATGATAGCGCGTAATCTGGGCATGTGAGTACCAACGTTTCAGAGAACACACAGTTTAAATCCCTAGGAAAGTGTTTTTGTAATTAACTTTTTCTCTAAATTACCAATGGGCGCGGTGTTATACTCAGGGGCTGGAATGATTTCTCAGAGCTAATAGACATTCCGCGGGTCACAATGGCCGTGCAGTCTGAGGCATGAACCGTCTTCGCCCGCTAGAAAACTGGAGATCGTGAGTTCGAATCCCATTAGAATCATGGATGTCTTTGTGCGTTTATTCTATGTTTGTGTTGTTCTGTGTGTAGGTAGCGGTCTTGCGGTGGGCTGATCCCCCGTCCAAGGAGTCCTACCCACTGTGTATAGGATTAAGAAACTGAAAAAGCGGCCAAGGTCCACAAGGGCTGTAGAGCCATTGACAGATAAGTAAAGGCTCCAGATCAGTAGGAAATTCTGAACAGCACATACGGAAAGGAAATTAGTACAATTTAGGCTCGTAATTTTTGTTATATGCGTATTTGCTGGGAACGAGAGTTATGATGCCTGAAAATATAAAATTAAACTTTGTTAAACAGAAGCGCTTTGGAACTAAGTTGATTGTGTTTACCCGCGCCTACCCACATACTCCAGAAGAGCCATAATACGAATTTTCACCTGCGATAAAATTTCGCATCACGTAAAGAAAGACATTTTAACAGATCTCAGATCCTGGCTACAGGCTGCATAGCCCGGATTCAATTTCCGGCAGGGGCAAGATTCTTATGTTTTCTATAGCCTCCAGATCGGGTCTGGAGCCCATCTAGCCTCTTGTCCAATGGGTACCGTGGATTCTTTCCTCGTAGGTAAGGTTTGATTTCCGGCAGGGGCGCAAAACCTTTACTCCGCATAGTCCAGACCGGTTCTGAGGCACACCCAATCCCCTATCGAGTGGGTAATTTGGAGTTGTTTCCCCGGGGGTAGAGCGACAGATACTTGAAACTGACCACTCACCTCCATCTAGTGCAGAGGTTAAGAATGACGGAGCTTTACCTCCACTCCCCCATACGTCCTCATTGTTTATTGCTTAATTAATTAATCAGAGGCAAACTTTACAATTTAACCTTATGTACACATATTTCTACGGAAGTGTGGGGGTGTGTTTCTATTGTTTGAGAAGTGTGCAACGCTTGGGTAAAGTTTCACACGTCAGAATAGCCTAACGCTTGGGTTACTCGGGTCTATTAGGATTCCAGACGCCGAGTGGAGTCATAATCCGCGGGCAGAAGGAATTAAGCGCTCTGTGACGCCAGACTTCCCACTCACTTCATATTTGACAATTCCAGTTGGCGAACCGCAAAGTTTGCACAACTTCCCTCGTCGGCGATAGGACAGACGTACACCGCTACCTCTGATTCAATGTATATATGCGGGTACCGGGAACACAATTTCCGTGTACGTGGTGGAGAGAAATTGAGAGAAAAGTTAATTAAAAGAATCACTAGTGGTCGCCGCGTGCATCCAGCCTCTGCTGAGAATAAGTGATCGGTTACGAGGTTGTGAAATGAGATCCACCATTTCCTTTAAAACTATAATAATATTTTTTTATAAACTACAAACCCTTTTCTCTGTCATCTTACACAAGAAATTTATCACGACAGTTTTCATTGTAAAAATTGATCCATTTAACGCTGCTATTCAGTAATTACATGTTTTATTTATTTGTTTATTTATTTACAAATAACCTTAAGATGACCCATACAAATCAAATATTTAGTGATTATAAGACAAATAAAATTGATTAAACAATTAATGTAAGGGGGCACACGGTAGCGTAATTCGTTAAGGCACTATGCTATAAGCCGGAAGGTTGGAGGTTCCACTCCCGAGGAGATCACTGGATTTTTCTATTTACCCAATCCTTCCAGCCGCATTATGAACCTGGGGTCGACTGAGCCTCTATCAGAAATGAGTACCAGGAATTTTCCTCGGGGTAAAGGACGGCTGACAACCTCACCACCATCTGTGTGCTAATTTTCTAGAAAATGTGGGAGCTTCACCGTCTCACAACCCTATGGGCCTTCGTGACATGTTACAGGGATAGCTTCAGCTTTCTTATATTGAATGTATTTTAACCGATTGTATTAAAATATAACAGATCTATTCCTTTGTTATGTTAACGGCACCAATACCATTGAGTGTCATTAAACAATATTCAGCCAGACTGAATATAAATCTCTGTAGAGCTCAGTTTCAACACAATCTGTGCAGTGGAATGACATCTTCTTTACGTGATATTTGTTTCCTCGTATAGTAAAACTGGTTGCTGACGGTGATGTCTCTTTACTGAGTAAAAGTAAAAATGTAAGTATTGGTACCCCTCTAACAGACCATGAAGGACCATAGGGTTGTGAGATGTTGAGGTTCTCACAGTATCTAGACAATCGGCTCACAGATGGCGGTAAGGTTGTCAGCCTTACGCGGCGTCCGCCCTTTACCCCCCAGGAAGATTCCTGGTACTCATTTCTATTAGAGGCTGAGTAGACCCCAGGGCGATAGTGCGGCTCGAAGGATTAGGTCAATTTAAAAATACTCTGAATGACTGTGTTAATGTAAAATAACTTAACATGTTGTAAAGTGAAAACTATATAAATTTATTCAATTTATATATTAATTCTTTCGACGGAACGTATAACAAATAATTCATACACAATATTACGCTAAAATATTATATTATTAACATCTCTGTCTTCTGGTATGTGACTCCCTGTAGTCAGGTATGTCGTTACCAAAGTTTAGGAAGAATGTAATGATTCTGTTTTACTCTTCTACCGTGAAAATGGAAGCACGACGTGAGACCTCTGAGCAAAATTAGGCAAAGTTTCCCGCCCAAGTAGTTTCCAATTCCTGCGGTAGATGGGGAAGTATCGGGNGTTTCAAGCTTTACCACTACTGCCATAGTTTCATAGCCGACTGAAGACTACTATCTTCTGTGACATGACGCCGTGTAGTCCGTTCAAAGTTATGAAACATGTTCAGGGTCGAAGCAAGAAACCAGCGTGAAGCAGGCGGCAAACATAGCTTCCTCAGTTTTAGTCTTCACGTCCTTGCTGGCTGACGACTGTCTCACAAATAACTCCGAAGCTGGCGGCCATCTCGCACCAACTTCCTACTCTTCTGATTGACTGAAATCTCTATAATTCAGTTGTTGCCGTGGGAACATGTTTATTTGCTAAACCGTTACTCAGTAACGGCTGTCGTATATTTGCTTATTCTGCGGTCGTTGTCTAGCAACTGGTCAATATGCCGCATTATCTACATAAGAGCTTTTATAATACAGTCACGACAAAATTAACGACACGTGTACTACATATAAGACTTCAAGAAAGACCAATATGGTATTTAATATATTGCATCAAAACAAATAAAATAAAAATATCAGACTGAATATTGTAAGAATTATCCTTTAAAACACTTGCATGTACCCTACGGAAATCCGTACGGAAATATGCATGAGAAAATTACATTTATATTCAAGTTTCAAAGGATCGCTAATAGAATCAGGGTTCTTCCTGTGCTGAAAACGAATTACAATTTAATTTTCATTTTATTTATTTTTCTCTTCCCTGGAACAAGTACAGTAATGAGACATCTCTTGTGGCTTTCAATTGTGTTTTTCTCTTTTGTCTGTTCAAACAAATAAAACGTGGAATTTTCAATTATTCTTTTCTGTGTTTCAGAGTTGTAACTGTCGCGCCAGTAAACTTATATGGTTTCAGATTTATCTGCCCGCCAGAAGAAGCAGGTTTACGATAGCGTAGTAAACCCCTGTCCAAACGAGTGAGTTAAGTTCCTCGAGAATGGCGCGTTACGTAAATCCGTGTTGTACAAACCTACCATAATCTCGTATATTTCAAACGATGATGTGTGAATGTTACCATTATAAGCTCCCCTGTTAATACTTTGATACTTAAATTTTCTATACACAAAAATTAATATTCCTACTAACACTTTAAGTTATTAAAATCACAAGAGTATGCAGTTTGGATTTCACATCTTCAGAAATTTCCGGGTTTAATAAGACTTAAAGTTGACATACTTTCATATTTATGAGCCGGGATAGCGTAGTCAGTAGTCGGGCTGGACGACCGAGTGGTCGGTGTTCGAGTCCCTGTTGGGTCAAGAATTTTTTCGCGTCGTCCAGACCGGTTACAGGGTTCACCTAACCTCCTATCCAATGGGTACTGGGGCTCTATCCCCGGGGGTAAAGCGGAAGAAGCATGAAGCTGACCAATCACCTCCAGCTAGTGCCGAGGTCAAGAATATTGCAGCTATAGTCTTCTTGGCGTGGTGCTTATTTAATTAAACACGGTAATAATATTGCTTTTCCCTTACAATAACACATTTTTTGGAGTCAACACATCATCTTTCGTTCCCAGAATAGCTACTAACATAAACAATATAAACAGTTATCTGATATTATGCGCCTTTCGTTAATGTTTTATGTGAATTATAAATCCACATACCAGATCTGTATTGGTAGTACATCTTGCTATACCTGATCGAAGGTTACAGAATATTCGGGCTGCAGATGGAGCTCTGACAATCAAAGGTGTATTTTTTTATTTATTTTCTTATTTATGAATTATTTTAACAACGCTGTGAATAGCTGAAGCTATACTGAGTCAAATTGAGGTATGATAGTGAATAATTAATTGTAACAGCCGCGCGTTCTAAGGTATGAACTGGCTTCGATCGCTCGGACACTGGGGTTGTGGGTTCGAATCCCACTTAAGGCATGAATGTTTGGTGTGTGTATGCGTTTATTCTGTGTTTGTTGTGTTCTGCGTTTAGGTAGCGGCCTTGCGACGGGCTGATTACTCGTCTAAGGAGTCCTCCCGTCTGTGAAAAATGATTACGGAACTGAATAAGAAGCCAGGGCCCTGAATGGGCTGGAAGAGCCACTGAAAAAAATGTTAATTGTAAACCATGTGCAAAGAAGAAGTCTTGTCATAATTTGATGTACTATCTCGGCATTTGTGTAGACGGACTGAGATAAATCACGAACATCGGTCAAGATAGTCGATATCCCGCAGAGAATCAAACCTAGCACTCCCCGAATGAATGCCACATCAATAATAGCCTGAAAGAAAAAATTGGAGTTGAAATATATAGTCCATTTTACGTACTACTAATAAACTTACGTTGTGTTCATTCTGTGAATGTTAATTTAAGCTGATGGTTTCAGCGCTTTGCTAAAAGTTATAAGGAAAATCGAATCAAGGAAGAAGAGAGACGGGCCATGTAGAACGCACGCTAAGGATTAGAAATTCACGCAAAATTTCGGTCAGGAACCCGTACCAAGAAGAGACATCTTGGGAGACCAATTTCTGGATATGAGGAAAATTCTGAAATTGATATATAATAAATGGTATATGATGGTGTGGACTAGACTCGTCTGGCTCAGGATAGGGTTCAGTGGCGGGCTCTAGTGAACTTAGACAATGCCTCGAATACCTGAGGGACTCTAAATATTCTGGTCTTGGTCCATTCACACTTTGATCAGTTAGTCAGCTAACGCGCAGACGCAATATTCCGATCGAGAGAAGTCCTCTTACATACGACAGCTTAGGATTTGCTTTGATCTCTGATTCTGTACCTCACCAGAAAGCGACAGTGTAGTAGTTACGGGGCTGACCACCAGGTGGCAGTGAGAGAGGTGCCTATGCTTCAGTCGGCACTGTAGTCTCGAACGTTTCCTAACAGAAAGCTATAGTGACTATAGTAGTAGTTAGAGGATGGGCAGGTGAAGGCTAACTATACTTCAGTCGGCATCGGAATTTCGACTTCTGATGAAGACAAATCGAAACAAATGTTAATTATGAGAGGTTTCATCTTCAGTAGTTGATGCGGTGCCTTGAATGGTGGTCACAGACGTGTAATGAGAAAGTTAAGTTGCCAGAACAATGCATGCACTTGCTGCCTACATTATAACGTTTTCATAATGTGCATGAAGAATATTTAGCAACTTGAAGAGTATAGTCTTCCGAGATATGAACCCGTAAAACTAGGTAGAAGTTCTCCGATGTTTCAGTGGAACGTGCTGGCCCCATCTTCAGGGTCTCAGATATGGCTTACTTTAGTCTTATCGCTTCCTTAGCAATTTTTTCGACCCTGAAGATGAGGGAGGTACGGTCCTCCGAAACGTAGGAGAAATTCGACCGGACTACATGGCGTCATATTGCAGAAGATAGCAGTCAGCTGTAACCTGTTCTAAAACTTGAAATCAAACAAACAAAACAAAAAAAAGAACTCCGTGGTTTTAGTCCTCGAGTGAACTATACCGATTGAGCGACCGCCGCTTGTCGGCGAAGTTAGTGCCAGCTATAGTGGATAGAGGTAGTCACGTGGTCAGCGCAACGAATCCCACGGCCGTTAATTTCGGTTTTCTATACCCGAAGCCGCTATTTCTTGAAATAGCTCCCGAATTATCGTCACGAAACTGAGCGGACCCCGTTCCAGACCCACTACTTCTCAGAAAATCTTGTAGCGCCGGGAATCGAACCCGGACCTCTAGATCTGTAGCCAGGAATTCTGATCACTAGACCACAGAGGGGGTCAAAACTTGAAATGTACTACGCAAAATATAGCCCCTGTTGATTGAGTTTTGTCGTTACATACAAATATTGTTCTCCCTATATATTTATAATCTTTAAGTTATCTTGTAGCAGGTCACGGTAGCCGAGCGGTCTAAGGCATGCATTGTCTTCGCTCGCTCGGAAGCCGAGATCGTGGGGTTCGAATCCCACTCAGGGCATGGATGTCTGTGTGCGTTTTTCTGTGTTTGTCTACAGGTAGAGGCCTTGCGACGAGCTGATCACTCGCCCAAGGAGTCCTACTGTATGTGTAAGATATAGAAAAACCGAAGTGAACGGAGAAGTTCATGGAGGTAGGCCTAGGCCCACTGGGGCTGTAGTGCCAAGGAAAAAAAAAAGTCATCTTGTACGAGAGTTGTTTCAAACAAGTAAGAAATAATATTCCGTTATATTACCAAGCAATATTTCAAGTTGGAAGGGCAATTAGCAAGTTTCGATTTATGATGTTAAGAAGTTTCCTTTCATTTAAACCCAATTAAACAGCGCCGCATTCCCTTACAGAAAGTTAGAGACTATATTGCAGTTCTGGATTGCATTACAACATATATCATTCTTCTTATGGCTAATATAACTTTTTCTATTAAATGTGAGATTTTAAAATTTCACGATTATGATTATAAAAACTACACATGGCACTAATAACTGGTAACTATTTTATGATGACACGTCATAAGAATGATTTTTACCCTGAAGATAGAGGTAAGAATTCCTCTGAAATACTGGCACCTATCTACTGAACGATGTCTTCATTATACATGAAGTTAATGGTGTTTGACCTACATTAAATGCGGTCAAAATTGAAGGATCTTCTGTTCGTTTTATGCTTTAATAAAAAGCTGATATGAATGTTATTAAGCATCTATCTTCGTGAAGAAAATTGTCTAGTACTGCTGCAAATTGAGCTGAACAGAGATGGTTTAGAATTCACAAATTAACATCACCTAAGCTCACTGCTCAACGAATCATTACGCTAAAGAAATAGTAAGGAAACAGGGTTCCGGTGTAGTTGGCATTCACGCATGCGTTAACGAATTACGTAACTTGTGAAATCTGCTGTATTTAGCGGGCTTCAGCTGGATTAACTTTTATTCATATTCAGAGAAGCTCTTAATTAAAAGACGCCAAGACCAGCTCCGAAAATATGCCAGAATTTAAAGTACTTCTAGGGTGTAATTTGGATTAGTAAGGAAAAGAGTGTGGAAATATTTCTAGGCGGGAAAGTCATATCTGATATTAAATATTCTGCATGTTTCGGATCCCAAGATAACACAGGTAAGGTAAAAAAGGGTAAAGCTATCTCTGTAAAAGTCCGTGAAGGCCCATAAGGTTGTGAGACGTCGAGGTTCCTACATTTTTCAGAGATAGCGGTGAGGTTGTCAGCGTTACTCTCCGGTCACCCTTTACCTCCCGGGAAGATTCCTGGTATTCATTTCTGTTAGAGGCTGAGTCGACTTCAATGTCATAGTGCGGCCGAAAAGATTAGGCCAATTTAAAAATCCAGTAACCTCGTAGGGAATCGAACCTGCGACCTTAAGTCTTGTAACATAGAGCCTCAACCCACTATGCTACCGCGTATCCAGAGACATAATGGAGGAAAATAAAATGAAAGGAAAGGAAATAGGTATGGAGAAGGAAGTGAAGAGATGATGAAAGAAGAAAATGGACGTTAAAATGGATACGGAAAGCAAGTAAGACGAGAAAAGAGAAATACATTTGGCAGATAAGAATGGAAATCGAATTTACATTTTGTTCATGTTTGCAAAGTTCCCGTTGTTAACCTGTTGATCCCAGTTCTTGTGCAGCCGAAGACATTTCAGCTGGCTGATCCGCCTCAAGATTCAGAGATTATCAGTCAAGTTCAGGAATGACACATCTGTGGAAACCTCTGCGACTCACAACCCCATGTGCCTTCATGGCCTGTTACGGGGATAACTTTACTTTTTTTCATACTTGACGCCCTCCAAAAGGGAGACATGATTGAGATTTTCCCGAAAACTGCTCCTACGACTTCGATTAAATTTCAGTACTTCATGCAAACAATCTCCTTAAAAATAGACTTCAGATAAGGGTACGTACACTAGGTGCCCAAAAGCGCATAGCTAAGTTTGTCGACCCCGGCTTTGCCGGTCGGACGGATTTCGTTTTTGTTCGGTATTCAGTGGCCGTCAGTGGCCTACAAAGTAAAAGTTGTTTCCATCGTAACGTAGCGAAATTCTGTCATATAAAGAAACATTTGCTTTCTTTTTTCACCAGTATTTGAGGACTGTCCTTTCATATGTTTTGGCACCATGCAGTTTTCAGGGCGGTTACAGACGTTTCAAACGAACATGCTGCCTCCAGCTTCAAGGTTGAATTATGTAGGTTCATGAATAAGTTTCGTTATTTAAAAGTAAAGTGGTCTTGAGACCTGAGATGAATAAAAAAGGGAACTTGGCCCGATCCCGTGGGAAGAATTAGACAAAAGAATATTTTAGAACGAAATTAGCGAATAATTAATGAAGCAGATTTTAGAGGCACATCCAATAAAATTTATGGCAGTTTGTGTAATTCCATGCTCGCTAATTCTATGCGACTCCATCCTCTCATGCTTGGCAATACACCAATGCCAAACCGACCGCAGTTTTCCGTTTATATGCAATTCTGTTACTGCGGTATCTACTAACGTGTACCGGCGGTTTTTAAATTGCAAACACACTAAAAATACCGTTGGTCTTCATACCAAGAGAACCACAACTGTTGGGGGCAGAGCCGTAGAATAGAAATAATTCCACGTCCTCAAGACCCTGTTTGTATGGGGTTAGTTTTAATGTTATCCTATCTGCGCCTGCAACTCCCGGGTGATGCATTCCCTTCAGGCTCTCCGGCTACAGTCTGCGCTATGATGAATGTTACAGCCTCGCATGTTCCCCTAAACCTCAGTCTCCCGTAAGGTCTCAGTCATACGAACTGAGATGTTTTAAATAAAATACGTCACCGGGATAGACGAAGAATTCTTGTACGTTAAACCTACTTTTAATACAGAGTATTTGTGGTTTTATTTTTTTTTGATCCAGTTAATTAACGATGCTGTCATTATCGAGACGAAGCAGCTTCAAATGTGTTTGAATGTTGCGATTATGCCTGGAAGATTAAAAAGAAAAACGTTGAAACGAACTTAAAAATTTCAAACTAAAGCTTCTGGGAGATAGAGAGCAGAGGAGAGGAGAGAAACCATACATTCAGAGTGGTAAGAAATACGAGTATGTCTTTCATCTCCGGTTTTGAAGGTTCTCAGACGGTGCCCGCTCTTCCTTCTGGCAGAGGCATGTTTGGGAGAAGGTAAAGCTTTAGGAAGCGGAAAGGTACGAAGCTGGAAGGGAATATGAGCGAGGGTTTTACTGCGCATGATCGGAATTAATTTTTATATCAAGCTGGAAGGGCTGCACTATAACGAAATTTTGATCTAACATTGAGAGGGCTGCATTGGGACGAAATTCTGTCATTGCCATTGGGAGGGCTGCACGTGAGGCATGTAGTGCAACGTGGAAGGAACTAATCGCCTATGTTCCTGATATAACACGGACCGCATAGAAAACGACGCGTCGGATTATTGGATGATGAATGAATTGGAAAGGATTCGGAGGAAGCAGTAGAATTGTAGAGTGTGTATACGTTTGTCAGCATAATTCTCCCTCCTTACATAATTCAGCTGCAACCACTGCCCCGCTACTTCTCACTTCTGCACGCTAGCTACCCAGACAACAATGAACATATATATATATAATTTTTACTCACAACGCAACAATACTTTATTCTTTATTTATTTATTTGTGTATCACGCACTACATGTTTTGAGGTATATAAATAAATAAGTAATAGAATTTTGTTGCGTTGACGGTAAAAATTATATAGTCTGTTAACTGTATATATGCAATAGGATGCGATCCTTATAAATACACAGACTACAGTTCAGAAACACTGTTTTTATGTGTGTAATAGTTAATGAAGCCGGTCACGGTAGCCGAACGGTCTAAGGCGTGCACTGTCTTCGCTCGTTCGGAAGCCGAGATCGTGGGTTCGAATCCCACTCAGGGCATGGATGTTGGTGTTCGTCTTTCTGTGTTTATGTACAGGTAGAGGCCTTGCGACGGCTGATCACCCGCCCAAGGAGTCCTACCGTATGTCTAAGATCTAGAAAAACCGAAGTGAAAGGAGAAGTTCATGGAGGTAGGGCTAGGCCCACTGGGGCTCTAGTGCCAAGGAAAAAAATAGTTAATGAGTTCGGAATGTTTGGCTGTGATTATCTTTCTTACGGGTTGATTTTGTTAAGATATTGGATTTGTGTTTTGATGATTATGGCCAGAGAGCCTATTTTGCGTTCTTTTTATCATCCGGGTTTTTTTTTGGTAGATGTCACTGGCTGACAGAGCAAGGGAGTGTGGGTCTGTGTTGCTTCACATCTCTAGCTCAACGGACAGTACGTAAGAAGGAACACGCGGGTTGACAGATGGACAGTCCAAGGAACAGATTCTAGCGTGAAACACAAAGAACCATGCTAGACATTTTGACTCAGTTTTTCTTAAAGAATGAGTTCACACGAACAGAGATATAGCTTGTGATTATACATCCTTCGAATAAACTATGTCGTGAGCGTTAATTACCCAGATTGGGCATTGAATATTGCGTGGCCCGGGGGCGTAATGAACGCCGGTCTTGATCACCGCACTGTACCCCGTTTGAATAGATTTTCCAGTGCTTAATGATCCAATATTTTCTACGCTAATGATGTGGGGAGTAATTAAACTATGAGGCGTGAATTATAAAGGATTTACGTGACGGCTTAATGCATCCCATATTTAAAAGGACGTTGCTTTATATAAACCGATATCAATTTATGCAGTAATACGGAGTCGTGAGAACAGCGCATGCGCTAGTACGGATAAGACTACAGGTTGATAGTTTCTTCGATATTATATTTATTTTTACCTTAATTCTCTGCGCGGTTTTAGTTAACTTTCCTCTACGTCGATAGAAGGAAGACTAGCAAGTACCCTTTAAGAGAAAAGAGATATTAGCAGAATTTCTGAATGAAGTGCTGAATTCGAAACAAAATTTTGTCTTATACTTGTGATGATGAACAAGGAAGAGACTGAAGGGTGAATAAGTTCGGAAATGTGTGCATAAGATTACAATTCTGGAGTATTCGTTCCTGTTTATTTAGGTATCTCGAAAACCATAATCAGGAAAACAAGGTGTGCCTAATGAAGAGTGTTTTATTTCTCTCCTCATATTTAATTCAAAAATTTTTTGTTGTTTTAATATTGTAGCATGTAGACCCGTTGCTAAGTAATAACTTTGTAAACAACGCCAGCTGCTAGGCAACAGATTCCTAACATTTACCAATGGACTAATTGTTAAGCGATGTTCTCTACGCGGTCCATGCAACAGCTGAGTGACGCAACAATAGAATAAATGTTGGAAGCGGTGTTTTCTATGCGATCCGTGCTGAGGTGTTATAAGTAGCACAAGTTTATAATTTACTTAGCTGTGAGACAGTCACCGGCCAGCAAGGACGTGAACAGGGAAGTTGAGGGACCTACGGCTTTCGAAGCCGTTACCAGGCAACAACCGGTGAAGATACAGCAGACTGAGAAGAATTAGTACGTGCTATAATGAATTGTAGCATGTGTGAATTAGCAATAGCGCTATAGTTACTTGTAGTTACGATCTGTAAGCGTTCAATAAATGCAATTACCAATCCAAAACCATTCTGTAGTCAGTCACGTTACAACATTAGCAAGTTACACTCAGAATGCACGTAGGTGCTCATGTGAAGTGTTGTTTATTTTTCTCCAATTTTAAACTACAGTTGAATATTCTGATAAACTGTAATAAACCTCGACAATATAATTTTCATAATAAAATCACCAGTTCTTCACGTGGATCTACAGATAGACAAGCAAGTATGGCAAAGTTAATAGCCACAATTTTGCAACATTCTTTGCGAAAGTGCCGAAAATGAAGAGAAGCAAGAATACGAAGATGAAGGAAATGGGAAAACAAGACGATGAACAAGGTACATATCGGAGGACGATGATAATTTTGTTTTAAAACAACATCATTTTTGTCCTAAAACATCACAATGAAATGAAGAGCAACGTCATCTGGGTCGTAACGTGTAATTCCGAGTCAATCCGAAGTTTCGGAGAAATATATCGCTGTCATCTTCAGGGTCGAAAAGTAAACCAAAGATGGGACACACAGATGTAGGTGTCCAGCTGAAACTAGCATTCTCCGAAATGCAGTGCGTTCCAACCCAGAACACTGTAGTCTTCAAGGTCACTGTCGTGAGAATTTCAAATCCAAGGTCATAAAGAAATGTTGGCGAGGACAAGTGGAAATGAATTTCGGAGCTGATGACTAGAATGTGTCTTGACAAATAATTTGCACTTCAGGATATAGGCAGTGTGAACATACAGGATTATAGGCGCGAGCTTAGCAAATGAATGCCTAATGAAATTATTTACTAATAGGCTGAGTAGATTATATACATTGATTAATAATTCTGTTGCCATAATAACGTGATTATTAGAGGGTGGTAATAAAGCCCTCTCTCTCTCTCTCTCTCACCCATTGATGTTCGTGTAAAAAGCCAGCGTGAGTTGAAACCTCGAACAGGAAAACCTGAAAATACCTGAGTGCATGAGCATATCACGCAGAAGTAACGGAATTATTGAATGGGGCAGAATATTAGATAAGTTGGCAGTTGTTTCAAATTATTATTCTGAACTTTGTCTATCGTTAGAGATTATTAAAACCGTAATGTCTCGGAAATTGTTTCCACAGATCCTAATTACTCAGAACAGCTACACACAGCAGAAAAGTATATAATGAACACAATCACAAAACTTACACCGGAGACATGCATACACATAAATTAACAAAGCATTATAACCTAAAAATAATCTAAAATACAAAAATTAGAACATTTTATATTAAAACGAAAATGAGAGCATCGTGACAACAGAGCGGCAGGTTCCTTCCATCCAGCATCTTGCACACCTGATGATGACCAGTTAGGCCGAAACATGTAGTGTTGTGTAATGATATGAGACGAAAATGTTGATATTATCACTGTATTAGTGACTATAGACGGGGTTTGGATTGGTGAATATATTTATTGACCACTTACAGGGCGTAAGTATAAATAATTATAACACTATTGCTTATTTCCACCCTATAACAGTCTATTTTCAATAGTCTTTACTTGGTAACAGCTCTCCACGATGGACACTCCTCTACAATGTCTTCACTAGACGTTTCCTGGTAACGAATCTTAACAGTGGAGATCCTTCAGCTTCCGTTGCATGCTGGTTAACACCCCACAACTGAAAACTCAACTGCCTTGTAGCACTGATTTCCTTTAAGATAATTCGTCGGCACGGATCCTACCGAAAACACCGTATTCTTTTGTCAAGAATTCATATTTACTGATCCGTTACCTAGCAATACCTTATATTATCGCGTGCTCGTGTGGTGAGGGAATGTGTTTACAAAATCGTTGCATAGCGACGGGTATACACGTCATAATATTAATACATCGATGAAGTTGCACAAAGACGATGAGGACACAGTGCAACAGGATGCTACTATTGTATACAGTTTGCGCCAAAAGTGCAGTACTGAAACTCGCGCATCTCGAACGCGCATGTCCGTTTGTCGACGGGGCATAGCTCCAGCCGCACGTGTTCCCAGTAGTGAAAAGGAAGTTGTGTTGAGCAGTTGTTGTTGGAAATGGGTCTCTCGACGGAGGAAAAGTATTCATAGTTGAGTATTATTTCCGCTCATACGGAAGTGGTCGCCAGACAACTCGCTTCCTTGGTTTTGAGCGGCCAGATGTTACCGTCCAGAAACCGCTACACAGTACACGTGTGACGGTATGGTGTACCGTCTCAGCACACGGTATATTAGGCCCCTATTTCATTGAGGATGAGGAAGGAAATGCTCTTACCGTCACCCAAGAACGCTACAGGGACATGGTGATCGGACCATTTCTTCAGGATCTCAGAAGGTTCTGTCGTGCAAGGGGCCTTCCCATGAATAGACAGTGGTCTCAACAGGACGTCTTTCCATTTTAGTACTGTATTTTTCGGCGCATACTGTATTACACACTACTTGTTCTACTTGAGTTCCAAAAATATGATTTTATTTTAATACAATCTACTAATTTAAATCGGAAAATTCTGTCTTATGGGATATAACGTATTCTCTTACGTTGAAAATAAACCGACATTCTGGAGTAACATATCGCCTCCATCTTCAGGGTCGAATGATAAACCAAGAAGAAATCAGCATGAACCAGTGCTCTGCATGGCCTTGAAGACTGAGGCAACGTGTTCGTCCTGAAAGACGGCCGACATTCAGCAGGCCACACGGCGGTATATCCCAAGAAATCTTCATAACTCGCACAGTGAGAACCTCGAATCCTACATAACTTAGGAGGATTTCAATTAATAGCGCCCGATTTAATGCGATCTGCTTGTGATCGAGAAGGCGAGGAGAAGGGGGGATGAATTATTGTATGTGGGTTTTCGGAGAAGGAATGCGAAGATAGAAGGGAAAATCGAGTTCGGCTTGCGCGATCTCATCCTCTGTCACGGTCTACTGGAACACAGCTATCGCATAAATCAAGGAACACCCGCATTTCCGTCTTAATGTGAACAGAATATGAAATGAAACCCACTTTGTTGGATCGCCTTTACAGCTACTCTCAAATCACGGCTCAGTAGCGATAACTAATACGAACAGAAACGGAAAACGGAATATCCGGTTCGTGTTTCATTACCGAAGTTACAATTAAATATAATTTTAACAAATTTGCCGCCTCTGTGATCTAGTGGTCAGAGTTTCTGGCTACAGATCCAGATGTCCGAGTTCGATTCCCGGCGCTACCGGATTTTCTGAGAAGTAGTGGGTCTGGAACGGTGTCCACTCAGCCTCATGAGGATAATTGAGGAGCTACTTCAAGAGAACAGCAGCTCTGGTCTAGAGAGCAGAAATTAACGGCCGTGGGGATTCGTTGCGCTGATCACGCGACACGCTCTATCCGCAAAAGTTGGCACTAACTTCGCCGACAAGCGGCGGTCGCTCCGTCGGTATAGTTCGCTTGTGGGCTAAAACAACGGAGTTAGTTATTACAGTGCTTTCAGATTCAGTTGATTGTGGAAAAGGCGATGTTTTTGGAGTGATGGCTTTCTAAATTATTGAAATGCTATATAACCATAATTTTTGCTCTTACCTTCATCTCTTTCCTCTCAGTTTATCACTTTTATTTTCTCTTCGCCACCTACTTTTTTCACCCTCCTCCTCCGTCTTATCTTTCGTCTGTCCTTCATTCCCCTTACTCCTTTTTATGCTATTTTTATTCGCCGCTCTGTGTCCTTTTCTTCCTCTTTCGTTTTTTACGATCTTTCTATAGCTTCTCCTCCTGTTTCTTCTATTGCTCCTTAAGTTTTATTTCTCCTTGCCCTCCACTTTCTTCTATTGCTAATTTCTCACATTCTTTTGCTGAACGTCTTAAGACGAAAGTACAATACCAGTCCACCCATTATAATTGTGGGAGCTGCCCACATTCAAGCAAACGTTACAGTGACAACTCAAGTATCGTTGCTTAGCAACGGCTCTGTTTACTTGCCGTTGTTAAGCAATGACATTTGAGTTGTCACTGTAACATTGCTTGAATGTGGGCAGTTCCTATATCAGAATTACACAACTTCGGCGCATCCGGTAGACACAGTATTCCACTCTACGTCCGGAACCTCTTTCCCTCGTCAGTATAGTAAGGATTGAGTCCTACTGGAATGAGAGATGGAGAAGTGTACAGCTTTATACACATGTACATATCTGTGGGGGGCACGCGGTAGCGTAGTTGGTTGAGGCACTATGCTACAAGCCGGAAGATCGCGGGTTCGAGTCCCGATGAGGTTGATTTTTTTTTCAATTTACCTAATCCTTCCAGCCGCACTATCGCCGTGGAGTTGACTCAGCCTCTAACAGAAATGAGTACCAGGGATCTTCCTGGAGGTAAAGGGCGGCCGGCGCGTAAAGCTGACAACCTCACCGCCCTCTGTGAGCCAATTGTCTAGAAAATGTGGGAGCCTCGACGTCTCACAGCCCTGTGGACCTCCGCGGCCTGTTACAGGGATAGCTTTACCTTTTACATAACTCTAGAATTTGAACATCACTGGTTGCGTGTTCCCAGGCGCTCCCTCAGAGAGAGCGACTGATAGCCTCTCATGAAGGCCGGCCTACCCGTAACGGCTCACAGATTCACTCTCTGTCTTGCTCTAAAACATTTGGCGCCTGATATATTAAAGGATTTACAAAGGTTATTATCCAAATTATTGTGGCATATAGACCCGTTGTTAAGCAGTGACTCTAAACAGCGGCCGTTGCTAGGTAAAGCAGACAACGATAGAACAGTGTTTTCACTGATTCGCGCCGCGGTTATTTCTGAATAACAGCTCGATAAAGACATTCCCGCGGCAAAGGACACGAACGCTACAATAGAAGAGCGGTGTTTTCTATGTGGTTCGTGCCGAGAAGTTACAACCAGGACGGTTGAAGCAATGAGTTCAGTTGAGTTCTCCACGGAAGGCTGAAAAGAGAGGACCTGAGTGCGTGAAGCTCAAGAATCTCCATTGTCAGAAGCCGTTGCCAGGGAAAGGCTGGTAAACGCTTAGTAGGTGCTGCTGTGATTTATGAATTGTGGAGATTTGTGGTTGGGCAGTAATTGCCTGTACTTTCGAGTCTTGTGTATAAGTGGTCAATAAATTCATTCACGAATCGAAACCCCGTCTATAGTCACACCCCTACACACGCGTGGCATTAAGTTGAGAAAATGTAGGTTACGAAGATTTGCTAGGTATGAATTTGCAATATACATAATTCTATTTTTGTTCTTCTGCCTATTGCATCAGGTTATGTGGCACGTTTCCAATCGGGATTAATCTGGAACAATGGATCTTACAGACACTCGGTAGGACTCCTTGGACGGGAGATCAGTCCTGTCGCAAGGCCCCTACATACACAGGACAACACAAATGCTGACAGATATCTGTGCATTTTTTATTGCTAGTGGGGTGCGACTAAGTCCCTTATACTGCGGCCACTTCTGGCCTATTGTACCAGCCCCAAATGAGAGGTGAGGGTGATTATGGAGCAATTGGTGGAATGAAGATTGGCAGGGGAAACCGAAGTACTCGGAGAAAACCTGCCCCAGCGCCACTTTGTCCACGACAAATCCCACTTAACCAGACCTGTGATCGAACCCGTGCCTCCGCGGTGGAAAGCCAGCGACGAACCGCTTGAGCTATGGGACACCTATGCATAGAGTGGGATTCGAACCAATGATTCGAGTGTTTGAGAGGGCGAAGACATTTCATGCCTTAGACCGTGCGGTCAATATGATCTGCAAAAGTTTACACTTTTCATTGCCCAAATTATGTTATAAACGTTTTAGTAGGAAGAATAGAATATCGTAAAGATTTTCGATAGTGATATGGACTCTATCGGACATACAACTTAAACGTATCCGTGAAATAAAGTTACTGAGAGGTCTTAGGAAAGGGAAAAGTTTGCCACACATGAAGCAATTTCATGGCTTGTAGCGTCGTTGGTTGAACGTGTAAACGTGATAAAAATTCCATCAAAAACCACTCCCATGCACCACAGAGATGAAATATGTGAAGGAGAGGAAATTGTGAATGAAGACAGAGACAGGTGAACAAGTTGTACAGTCATATCAAATGTATTTACACCAGTACCAGATTGAATCTGTTTATCGATTCACGTGTTTGTATTCTGAATGAGAGGGGTGGCACAGGATGTATAAAAATTCATTTGCCTGGCCGTGAACTACTGTGTGTAACGTTAATACTGACCCACACTTCCGGCACCCAGCACGAAAATATACACAAAGAAATTATTGAAATAAGAAACCAGATAAAGTAACAAAATTTAATACAATATTTAAAATTATATATATATTGTCACGTGTTGGGTGTATAACGTGACAAATAACTTCACGCCTTATTTGATATAGCGAATTTTACTTCACATTCGCTCTTACAATCACACAGTTTACAATCTCAGAGCTACTGCTATCTGCAGTATTACAATTACTTGGCCTGCGAAGGCTTGACTACAACTGACTGGTTGACTGACTCACTGCTGGCTAACTCGTAACTAACTTGATTAGTCTTCGCTGCTCCTTATTTAGCCCCGTTACGGACAACACAGAGAACAGTTACGGAATAGGCACCACTGTTGTCTGACGCCGTGTTTGCCGACAGCCTAGCAACGCTGTCGGGAGTTGTTTACTGCTGAGTAGCAACGGCGGCATCCTGTGTTACGTCACCGCTGGGGAGGAAGGGGGTGTCCTCCATAGCGCAACAATTCACAATATATAATTTTGTATGTTATTTCAGTTTGCGTTTTACACTTGTCGTAGATCTTAAAATATGATTCACAAATATGAGTTATGAAAATTTAATAGTCACCCATCTTGTCAAAAAGTTCTCCACGATTTATAGAACTCATACTACTGTAATCGTATTAGAAAGAGCCTGCCACTCTTCCCTATCTTTATCTCAAAGAATCTGGTACATATAAATGAAACCTATTCCTTTGAGACTCACTCATGGAGCTGACCCCGTCTCGAAAAGCCGCCAATTGTGCAGTTACTCAAGAACTTCCCACCATTTTACCGAACCCGAAGGTTCAATAGAGCCCTACACTGGTCCATATCCTGAGGCAGATAAATCCAATCCATACAATCCCATCCTATCTAAGATCTATTTTAATATTATTCACCGACCTATGTCTTGTTCTTCCTAGTGACCTCTTTCCTTCTGGCTTTCCCACCAATATCCTATATGCATTTCTCTTCTCCCCCACTCGTGCTACATGCCGCATACTTCTCATCCTCCTTGACTGCATCATTTTAATTGTACTTGGAAAAGAGTATAAGTTATGGAGCTCCTTCCTTTTAGACAAATTTTAATATTATTCTCCCATCTATTCCTAGTTCCCCTAGGCTTTCACGACTGAAAATTTGTATTATTTTGCGTTCCTCCCATCTAAGGCCCTAGATGGACACAATTATACATATCTGGATTCCTTTAACAGATTCCCCCCCCCCCGAAATTGACAGCAGTTCTATTACATGACTATTATATAGTAAGTTGTATTCACTTGAATATATTTTTGTGACAATTTTAGTTCCTAACGTAAATAAAACTTGAAGGTAGGCACATAGCTTCTGAGACTCCATACGAAATTGAATGCATGTCGCTTCTGTTGCGAGCATTGTCATATTTGACTCAGTGAATTTTCTTACTCAATCTGAGGCGTGGATGACTTTATGTGATGTCGTGGGAACCAGTATAGCGACTGGCTACGGGCTGCACGACCGGGGGTTCGGATTTCGAGTCTCGGTTGGGTCAAGATCTTTCTCTTCTCCACGTCGTCCAGACCGGCTCTGGGGGTTCGTCCAACCTCCTATCCAATGGGTACCGGGGGCTCTTTCTCCGGGGGTAAAGCGGTCGGGGTGTGAAGTTGACCAGTCACCTCCAACTAATGCCGAGTTCAAGAAAATATGGATCTATTCATCCACTCCCTCATACGCCTTCATGGCTCAGTGTTCAATTAGTTAAGTATAGGGACAAATTTACCTTTTACCTGTGATGTCGTGTAGTTTGGGTAGAAATTTACCGACATTTCTCCAAGATGTCAGTGAAATTTTACCAGAGTACACGGCATCACAATCCAGAAAATAATACTCTTTAAAGTTACGACACTCTCTCATGCCAATAAGCCAGTTATAACTGCCCTTTTCTTCAAGGTCTAAAAGAGATTTTGTGTTTCTCACGGTAAGCCAATGAGCCCCTGCATGTGTGGGTCTGTGGGGTGGGGCGACTGATCCCTATCACTCCCAGCACGAACTTGCAGACTGAGATCTGTGTAATTTCTGGCATGTACAGAGAACCAGAAGCCGACGAAGGGAAAAATCGAAGGGAACAGGAAAATAAATTTGAATAATTTTTGTGGTGAACCTGGGAAAGTCTCACAGAAGTGACCACATACGAACTGGGTAAGGGGTTCGATTTCTGGCAGGGACAGAAGTTTTAACCTCGTCACGAATTTTGTGCTCCACTCAGGAGTTCGAGTTCCGGTAGGGTCAAGAATTTTCTCTCCTCCACTTCGTCCAGACCGACTCTGGGGTCTACGCAACCTCCTATCCAATGGTTACCGGGAGCTATCCCCGGGGTGTGAAGCTAACCACTCACCTTCAACAAATGCCAAGGTCTAGAAAATGTGGATCTATACATCCACTTCCCCATACGCCTTCAAGGTTTAGTGCTTAATTAGTTAAGCACAAGGACAGCTTTGCCTTTTATCTTTTTACCTCACTCAACTTTTTACCCAGTGGGTACCGGTAAGTAATACGGTCAGATCCTGAAGCTACATACTCCATCTAGTGCTAGGGTTATAGTGAAGAAGGTAAAGCTATATCCCTGTAACAGGCCGTGGAGGCCCATAGGGTTGTGAGACGCCGAAGTTCCCATATTTTATAGACACCTGGCTCATAGATGGCGGTAAGGTTGTCAGCAATACAGGCCGACCGCCCACCCTTATACCCTAGGAAGACTCCTGGTATTCATTTCTCTTAGAGGCTGAGACGACCCCAGGGTCATAGTGCGGCTGGAAGGATTGGGTCAATTGAAAAATCAAGTGACCTCATTGGGAATCGAACCCGCGACCTACCGCCTTGTAGCATGGTGCTTCAACAAACTACGCTACCGCATACCACCAGTTTTATAATATTATATAACAAGTACAATTTATTTGGGTGTAGACCTACGTACATTTCTGTACAAATTCCCTTGGACACCCTAATAAATGCACAATGATTAACCAACTCCATGAGGCAGATTAATTCTTAAGAAGCTAACAGTTACCTAGCTTGTCAGAGATTCCAAAGACTTATAAAGCCACTAAACCTACTATTGTATTCACAAAAGCTCACCACTGGATTTTATCCAGATCCAAATACATCGAATCCATAACCTCACAACCTGTTTCTCTCTAAGGTACATTTTAATATTATACCCCGATGCCTTTAGTATTTCATCCCAACTGGTGTTCCGGCGTTATACTGCATATCCCCATCCGTCTCGCCTCCCTTAATTTGTTTTGACACAACAATGTGTGTTGAAGGCTGCAAATTATAGATCACCTCATTATGCGTAGTCCGTATCCTCCTCTATTACTTCCAAACAAGCATATAATTACCTTGCCTTGCTTTACACTGTGTTGTGTGACTCATGAGTTTGGGGCAGCATTGCTTTATTCTCAATGTGGTTGCACGTATTCCTTTAGGACTAATGTATCACTGTCATTCCCACAGGACCCATCGATCTGTTCATGATATGAGGCCATATCCTGCTGCTGGACTCTCCCACCCATGGAGCTGTCTGTCGAACCTTATGGACAACATGGGTTGCGACTTTACTTATCAATAGAGGTCGTTTTCTAAAGGACGCTATAGTTTATTGTGACTCTGGGGTTGGAAACCAGAGTTTGCAATCTTTCCCTAATGCCTCCATATATATATATATAGAGATAGCATGGGATGGTATGGATTGGATTGATCTGGCTCGGGATAGGGACCAGTGGAGGGCTCTTGTGAACACGGTAATGAACCTTCTGGTTCCATAAAATGCTGGGAAATTCTTGAGTAGCTGCAGAATTGGCGGCTCCTCCAGAAGGGCTCAGCTCTATGAGTAAGTATATATATAGTCACGTGTCCGGGGTTCCATGACTAATAGCAACGGGTTCCGGATTAGATGATTGGATTTGTTGAAACTTCTCTACAATTACATCAGCTCACAATCAATGACTGTCCAAGACTCCCGCCGTTCCCTACAGGACTACGAGTGTCTTTTCTTCTGCGTGACTGACTTGGTTCTGATATACGAATCGGTCACTTATGTCTGGTTTACGAACGAAGATTACCGAATGATTGAACTCCCTGAACTGTCAAAGTCAAACGTTCCCACCTCGTGACTCAAGGTACGCGGGTTCAAACCCGGCGGAGGTCGTGGAATTTTTAAGGGCGGAAAAATTCAGGGAACAAGTCCTCCGGGAGGGACTTTAAGCCGTGGGTCCCGTGTCGTAGCTTTACGCACGTAAAAGAACCTCATGTCTCTAGGAGACCTCTGAGCCAAATTCAGGACAGTAGTCTCTAACGCCTCTGGTAGATGGGGGAAGCATCGAGATACCGCTGAGCCAGTAGAGGCCGAACTCGCTGGCTAAGTCGGGAGTCATAGGACGCACCAGTACCGGTAGGGTATAGAGACTGGTAGAATATCACAGGGGGACGCACAATGGACCTATATCTGGTCTAAGTGCATGGGGAAACCCACCCTCTCCAATAACAACAACCTTTACTATTGGCGGTTTACTGCCAATCAATTCGTCTTGGTGTCAAATCTCTTGAGACTCACGACCAGAAATCTTTTTTTAACTGTGGTTTTGCAGTAATAATCCTTATGTAACATCCTCTCTGCCGAGGCGAACCGAATGTACGATATATCACCATCTCGAACAGTTCGTCTGTTACTGCGTCTGTTAGTTGCAGTGGGAACGTGTGTTAACTTCGTGGCGTACTGTTGCCTAACAATGGACTACTCCGGCTTTCAGGCATCGTGTCACAATATATTTAATCAGAAATGGACATTGACATCATTTATGTCAGCATGTCAGCTTCTAACGCTGAAGAGACTGCCATATGAATTGAACCCAACTGTGCTGACGAGTGTTTCCCTTGCTGTCAGATTTGTGCTATAGAGAAAGTGTCAAAATTCTTGCACGGGGATGTAGAATGTCACGCACTTCGTCTTTGCTGTGGAACAGATACGTCTGTCTGTGTACCCAAGTCAGGGGCGCTTTGATAAAAAATGTTTTATTTTACTGAAATTCTTATTGCGAATGCCTTTTAAAGTATGGGCATAAAATGGTGTGAAGAGTTCTGTCACCTGGAATGCAACACACCATATACCGCTGGAAGTCAATCGACGTTTCAGAGGATTATGTCAACGGACTAAACGGCGTTATATCACAGAAGATATGTCTTCATAACCATCCAATTGAAATGACGTCCTAATGAACTCAAAGTCTTAGGCTTGCTCGAATGTCATAGCTCTCTCCCAGTAAAAGGCTGTAGTAGGAGTTACAATAATGACTGCCTAACAGCAGAGAGGGAGGTGTCTGTGTTTTAGTCGGCATTGCAGTCTCGACCTTTGCTGAAAACAAATTTAGTAATACAGTCAGAGGGGCAACTTTGCTTCAGTCAGCATTACAGCCTCAACCTTTGCTGAAAACAAATTTAGTAGATCAGTAGGAGAGGTACGTATGCTTCAGTCGGCATTACAGCCTCGACCTTTGCTGGAAATGAATTTAGTACATCAGTGATAGAGGTATCTGTGCTTCAGTCGGCATTACAGTCTCGACCTTTGCTGGAAACAGACTTAGTAATTCAGTCAGAGAAGTACCTATGCTTCAGTCGGCATTACAGCCTCGACCTTTGCTGGAAACAGACTTAGTAATTCAGTCAGAGAGGTACCTATGCTTCAGTCGGCATTACAGTCTCGACCTTTGCTGGAAACAAATTTAGTACATCAGTGATAGAGGTATCTGTGCTTCAGTCGGCATTACAGCCTCGACCTTTGCTGGAAACAGACTTAGTAATTCAGTCAGAGAGGTACCTTCGCTTCAGTCGATATTATAACCTTAACCTTTGCTGAAAACAATTTAGTAGTTCAGTGGGAGAGGTATTTATGCTTCAGTCGGCATTACAGCTTCGATCTTTCCAGAAAATGCATTTCCAACGATTATGGCGGAAATTGTGATTTAATGTATGAGAGACTACATCAGTGGCAGAGATAACGGCGGAAAATCTAACCATAAATAGGAGCAGTCTAGTTCGAAGGTTCCTCCGTTTTATTAGATTCGAGATTATTCAGAACAATGACCGGCTCTATATTATTGTTCTGCTGTATTGCCGGTTCAGACGAGAGAGATTGGTTAGATATTGTGACAAGTAGACCCATTTCTAGCCAGCAGTTCGGTTAACTCATTACCGCGGCAACGAATATGCAGGTAACAACTGGATAGCTCCCTTTGACTTGCGACTGCGCTGTGAGTGCAATAATGTAACCAGTGTCACAAGAGGCGTTTCCTATGTGATTCGTATACATCCATTGCTGAGCAACGGAATGTTTTTTTGTGCTGTGATTCGACCCCAGACAATGTAAGGAGTAACCAACAGTAGGTAATAAGTCCAATCATCCAATCCAAACCCCGTTATTTATAGTCGCGGAACCATAAACACGTGACAATATTTCCCCTCCCCCCCGAAATTTGTCTTTTACAACCAAGTTTTACCGAAAATGTATCATGTAAATATGAACAACGTAATGTTATTCTGTCAGGCTTAGTGTGTTTATATGAGCGTAGTCGTCTTTCCAAAACTTTTCCAATTATTAAAGTTAGGTATTTATGATTAATTTTGTTTCTAATAATTTCCGGTTGAAATTTCAAAGGGCTTTATACATGTTTTATTAACGGAGGGTTGCCATATTTCTTTGTGGTCGAAAAAGACGCTCTTAATCTGTTTAGATTATCACAGACTTTAAAGTAATTTGCTTATCACAAAATTTCCTGTACCTTCATTTATGAAGTATGCTTCGAATTCAGTGCTCTCTAATTCTGAAGCAATTCTCCGCACCAACATCATACAGGTAAGGCAAACGTGTCTAGACTGTATCAGTAAATAAATTACAGCCCCGTTGAGGTTCATAAAACAGAATTTCTCCAGAAAAGATGATGTGCCATGGACACCGCAATAATGTAGTGTGTAGTGTGAGAGTAGACGGTACGCTTCTGTTTAACCAGAGAAAATTCAGTGTGATTCTAATTTATTGTCGTGGTTTCCGTGGCTTACCTGGACATGCTACAGTTGTATCCGTCACCCCAGTTGCAAGATTATCAGCCAAACGTGATGTTCCATTGGACTCGTACTCTCTGGGAATTTCTTGGTATGCATTTTCCTGGCCGCTGCGTTGGGCGTCATGGACCAGATCCGTGAACTCCGCGCTCACCCGGTATTATGCCGCCTAGTTCCTTCCTGTGGGGATACGTTAAGGACATTGTTTACAAGACTCCTGTGACCTCTCTCGATGAACTGAAGCTCAGAATTATTGCTGCGATCGAAACAGTTACACCGCAAATGCTGGAGAACATTTGGAAGGAAATTGAATACCGCTTTGATATCTTACGTGCAACAGAAAGCGCGCATATTAACATTTTTAGCATTCTGCGGTACTGATAAAACGTTTTGAGTAAAAATTTTACATTCCATAAGCATTTTTATTCTGTTCTTTCCGGCTTGAAAATTATTTGCCACGGAAACCCCGACAATAATTTAGAATCACCCTCTATTTAAACGTTATATACGGCCGAACACCAATTTCATTTGTAAGATTTGAAATTTCAACGGCGGTGACTATAAAAATTCCTGTCTTCTAAGATGTGACACCGTGTTGTCTGACAGAATATTACCAAGGATTTGGAGGGGCATACTGCGTTCAATCATCACAGTAGAAGAGTTTTTTCTTGCGTACAAAGCTGTGCTATATGACATGAATTTTATATAGAAAACTGCTGCTTCTCTCTTAATCTTTGACATGTCGCCGTGTAGCCTGGTACAAATATTTCGGAATAACCTGCTGCACTTATTATAATAGTATAAAACTATGTGATATCGTGTAGTCTGGTGGATATCAACATTCTATAGGGATCTACTGCCTCTAGCTTTAGGGCAGAAGCCTCACAGCTGCAAGCTTGTGTAGTGGTCGGTAATTATGAACGTTTCGGTGGATTCAGTTACTCCCATTTTCATTGTAGAATAAGCATCTTCTTGGATGTGTTGTCGTGTAGATACTAACGTCCCGGAGGAATATACTGTCTCCATAATCAAACCCTAAAAATGGGGGCAGCATGTTTCTCCAAAATTTTAATTACTGGATACCAGACTACACGACGTCGTTACAAAAAGTATTAGCCAGCATGAACATTACTATACACATTATCTCAGAGAAATGTGGTGTAAGCAGCAGTAATACAGGGTGTTCAATCAAGGAGGACACTTCGCAACACCGTTGACAGGGCCCAATATTCCTTACAGATTGCTGCTGTAACTTTAACTATAACGGCGCGCGTTTATCAGTGCTAAAAACTCATTCTGCTATCAGCAGTTACAGTAGCAATCTGTGAGGAATGTTAGGCCGGGTCAGCGGTGTTGCGAAGTTTCCTCCTTAACTGAACGCACTGTATATTCACAACATAATCAGGTTCGTTGTTGACATAATGGACCTTATAAACAATTAAAATTAAACTCTTCATGAGGAGGTAAATGAAGAAAGACGATAAATGTCATCCTCCAATGCAGTGAAACCCAGCGCATTTATATAAATGTCACTAAAGCTTGAAATCTGTTTTGAAATGTTGAATTAGTTTTGAGCCTGCTCTCTTTCGGCTGTTAAGGGAAATCAAATTTCGTGTCGCATTAGCAAAGCATTATTAAATTATCTCTTATTTTAGCAGGATGGGGGTTACAAAACCTTTTAATTACAAAGTCTGACAGAACAGAAGCGAAAATTGAAAGAAATAAAACCCATATTTAGAACTACTTCTCAAAAGTATACATTTCACGAATTATTAATAACCGTGTCAATTGAACAGGGTTCATTTTTAACCTAACAGTTGCTTACCAGTCCATACACTTTTATATCTGCAATATTATCTTTTCCTCTTTACGTAGATATCTCGAGTGATTACTTCCTCTATGATTAACGCTATAAGTCTCCATTAATTTTTCATCTAACCGGGCATGCTACATACTCATTGATCATATACTGCCTAATTTCATCACCATGATAATAGTGAGGCAAGAGATGACCCTCCTTCAGTTATGAAATTCCTCATTATCCTATTTTCCTTGCTTTTCTGTCACTTCCTCTCTATTACGTTCAAATGTTCTTTGGAAGGATCGTTCTTTTTTCAAATAATTATGAATGGGAAACGAGTCAAACTCTACTACGAATTTCAATCCTACATTTTAATTAAATTATGTAAACGGATTAAGATAAAATTAGCCCACAAAGAAAAATAAAGCAAATGCAAAAAAATCAGTAAAACTTCGTTTACTGTGTTTAATGAGAGATCACAGTGACCGCGCGGTCTAAGGCATGAACTGTCTTCTCTCCCTCGAACGCTGAAATCTTGGGTTCGAATTCCACTCAAGGTATGTATGTCTGTGTACGTTTATTCTGTGTTTATGTTGTTCTGTGTGTAGGTAGCGGCCTTGCGACTGGCTGATAACCCGTCCAAGCAGTAGTACCGACTGTGTATAGATTATGAAGCTGAAAAACGAGGCCAAGGTCGAACAAAAGGGCTGTAGAGCCATAGATAGATGATCAATGGGAATATCATTAAGAGCTGCTCTTCTTCTGACTCACAGTCGTTTCGATTTCAGCAATAGCTGACGTGCTGTGTCAAAGTCATTACTCCTTTTTTTCCTAGGACATGATTATATATTTATTTAATTTCATTATATCTGATCGGGAAAGAATCAGATTTATGTAAAAATAATCTCTCTTGTGATGTGACATCGTATAGTCTCGTAGACGTTTCGGAAAAATACTACCACCATCTTCAGGGTATGAAAATAACAATAATTCTACACGACGTCGTCATATCCCCCAAAATAGAAGACTGTAGTCATGGCCCGCCGATCGCTATGGTAGCGCTAAGATATGAACTGTCTTTGCTCGCTCTAACGCTGGGATCGTAGGTTCGAATCCCATTCCGCGTTATTCTTTGTCTGTGTTGTTCTGTGTGTAGGTAGCGGCCCTGCGATGGGCAAGTGTCCGCGCAAAGTGTCCTACCGACTGTGTAAGGAAGAGGCCAGGGCCCAACAAAGGGCTGCAGAGCCACTGATGCTTGAATGGTCATGGCTCGAGAGCCTCAAATCTCACAATTTCAAATACTTTTACTAGATGAATGGATGAATGAATGGCTATAATCACCCCAGACCCAAAATATATATAAACACCAATTGGGTATAACATCCGGCTGATGGTCTACAAGAACTTGCATAACCGTTTATGGAATACCAAAATAAACGCATCTGATTTTGTTTAAAGAGTTTTGCACGTAAAGCCGTGACGTTTATTTGCGCGGATTATAGCTTGTCATTCAGTCCGGAGTTCTCGCAGCGAAACCCGTGCTTACAACTTCAGAGGCCTTTATAGCCTTCAATAACAGTCGACTTCCCAGACACGAGAGCCAGCATCAGCACTGGTCGCTTCTCCTTGAGCTCTGTTTCCTGAAATTAAATTCTCGTTCTTTACATAATCAGGGTCATTGGAGTATTGATCGACAGGACAGAGCTGCGTACGTGTATATATATACACATACATCGTAATCGCGAGATTTACAGTTGTCATTACGCAATTCCGTGTTACCATAGCAACGAACTGTCAGTCGTTAACACGTTACATGACCGTATGTTAGGTGCTAGGTGACGAAAGAGCGAGCAATCTTTTTCGCGTACGTTTCTTATTTAAAAAAAAATAAAATCATGCTTTCAATTGACCTAATCCTTCCAGCCGCACTATGGCCCTGGGGTTTACTCAGCCTCTAACAGAAATGAGTACAAGGAATCTTCTTGGAATGTTCTTGGTGGTAAAGGGCGGCCGGAGCGTAGGGCTGTGAGCCGATTGTCTAGAAAATGTGGCAACCTCAACATCTCACAACCCAATGGGCCTCCACGGCCTGTTACAGGGATACCTTTACTTTATTTACTTTTATTTTTTACGTAGTAAAAATAAAATTTCGTTGAGGCACTATGCTACAAGCCGGAAGGTAGCGGGTTGGAGTCCCGAAGAGATGGATTTTTTTCAATTACCTAATCCTTCCAGCCGCACTATGGCCCTGGGGTCGACTCAGTCTCTAACAGAAATGAATACCAGGAATATTCTTGGGGGAAAAGGGCGGCCGGCGCGTAAGGCTGTAAGTTGATTGTCTAGAAAATGTGGGAACCTCAACATCTCACAACCCTATGGGTTTCCACGGCCTGTTACAGGGATAGCTTTACTTTACTTGCCATTCATCTGCTTCCTATTATGTTACCATTCTCGTAGAGTATTATTTTGTGCGTAGTAAGATGTTAAGTGCATTACATTCTGTATGGTTTCCTATTGAAATTTCCCATTAACACTAAATCCCATTCCTCTCCAACCAAGTAAATTTACATGGGACATTTACGGTCTGAACTCTCACAAGGGCGGTTGGAGAAGAGTTACAATGTAGAACGCTAAGTCTGTCTGACGTATCACAGGCTGTAATGAATATACATCCACTAGTTGAAGAAAGACATCCATTCCGAAACATTTACACAAATCGGGAGAAACTAGCAAACCTGCACGATTTCGTTTTGTACTCTCCCGACAAATTCCACTAATTAATGTCAGTAATATACCGCAACATTCACGTCGAAAGTAATAGGGAGTGTCCGGAATTCACTACAGGTATATCCGCAGTCATTATAGCGTTCTGTATTCAGTACAGCTTGATGGGAAACGTGAGAGGATTATATATACACTATGCTAGGATTTAAACATGACGGCGTGTGAGTAACAGTTTCTCGCTCTGAGAGAGTCCGAGCTGCAGTATTATGACGTTGCTAGATCTTGCGCATGCGCCTTCCTCTCTCAAGCTCGATACAAGTTGAATCAGTGATGTATTCTTAGTACCTGGACACATCATGTCTTAGACCAGTGGTTCTCAAACTTTTTACCTCTGAGCCCCCCTTGACAAGGGAAAATACTCCCAGGCCCCCAGCCTGTTTTTTTTTATCAAAATAGAAGTCCGGGTATGTTTGACGTTTTATTCAGTTCATTTTGTGTTTTTCTACATACTATTTAGCAGTTTTTGTTACTCAAAATTAAAGTATCTCAATATTAGGCCTACAATAGAAATTAGTTTTAAAACTTGCAATTAACCAAAATATGTATTGAAATGAAACGATATTTAACTAGCAAGTAATTAATTTTTTCTGCAAAGAAAATCAAACATTTAAATGTCAAAGTTCAGTGTGATGGATGGGCCTGCTTTTGAGAACAAAGTTTATCAAAACGTGGTGTAATATCAGAAATGGCCACTCTAACTTCTTTAGCAATATTTAGCCTTGAACGATACTTTGACTTTATAGCTGCCAAAGCAGAGAAGCCTGTCTCGCATAAGTAAGTTGTTGCGAAAGGAATCAGGATCTTCAATGATTTTTGGCTCAAAGTTGGGAATTCCTTGCCAATATGCATCCAGAACTCCAATAAAGACAATTTCTTAAATTTACTTTTTAATGAAGTATCTCTACTGAGATCGATGAGTTGTTCTTGCTCATTTACCTTCAGAGATGATGGCCCAGGATCATTTTCGAATGGATTTTTGAACCAATTAAATTTATCAAAATCATCGCAAAAGTATTTTTCGAAATGAACTTTCAACATTATGAGATGATCAAGTAGGCAGCTTTTTATGTCCATTGGAAGCACTGGATTATCAGTGTCTTGTACCATTGACACTAGAGTAGGGAACATGTCCAGCGTGTCACTTTCCATACTGTTTCTCCAGAGCTCTAATTTTCTCATGAATGCCTTCACTTTGTCATTCCAAGAAAGTACAGTTGCCTCATTCCCTTGAAGTGAAGTGTTGAGGATATTTACTTTCTCAAATATATCTGTGAGGTAAGCCATTTTCAATAAAAAATCCTTGTTGCTGAAACTGTCTGCCAGTGAGTGATTTTCCCCATTTAAAAAACAGAACACCTCATGCCTCAGCTTAAACATTCTCTTTAATCCCTTGCCTCTTGAAAGCCATCGAGCATCACTAAAAACAACAGAGCAGTGTGTTCGGCACCCATTTCCTCACACAGCATTTTAAAAAGTCTAGACTTCAGAGGATTTCAGAGGATGCGGCTGCTGCCGAACTATCAACGCTGTCTCTGGCATACGCGTTTTATAATTGCCGGTAAAGAGAATAATTATTAGTTATTTTGAAATTCATGATAATTAAAGCCTGTATTCATCAAAAGTTTTTCTATATGTATTTTTATTTTTTGTTACTTTTCTAATTAATTTAGGGCAGTTTTAATTTTTATCTGTAGGAAAGTATGCTGCACACCCTCGGGGTCGCGCCCCACAGTTTGAGAACCACTGCCCTAGACGATTATTTTCTGAGCCCTTCACGAAATAGTTAAGTTCCGGTGTCTTAAAAACTGGAGCCGGAATAGCGGTATTGAGGCCGAGAAGTCGAAGTTCGTGTCCCGGCAGGGTCGAGAATTCTCTCATCTCCACGTTGTCCAAAACGGTTCTGGGGCCCACCTAGCCTCCTATCCAGTGAATACCGGGGGGGGGGCTCTTTCCTCCATGGCAAAAGCGTAATAATTGTATTAATATACCACCGTCACGAACTCATACATTTTGCTTACGTAGGCAGTAGGTTCGATCGAAACGTTTGTAACTTTCTAACCAGACTGAATGGCGTCATGATATGTGTCTGGTTATCAGTAACGATTTGTACTTGTATTCAGAGGTGCTGTCACTAACCTCCAACTGGTGCCGAGGTCAAGAATGCATAAATCCCTTCCCGAATGCTTTATCATGCCGTAGTACTTAATTAGATAAGCACAGGATACAATTTTCTTTTATCTTATAACATAAGTTTTTAATTTTGAAGTTCAATATTTAAAGTTTCATTCTTTAATTCTCTATATATTTTCTTTAAACCACAATAAAATGTCACGGAAATAAAACTCTGATCTAAAACATTTTACATCTTGCTACATATGCTTGCGCGCATGCGTGTAAATTTTGGAGAAAAAAAAAAGAGAGAGAGAGAGAGAGAGTGTGGATGCTTGGAGTACTGTTGTTGACTGAAGTCTCGGCACGTGACCGTTCTTACTACTGCGCAACTACCAATCGCCTTCCAATTTAACTCCTAGAATATTTACTATAGATAAGATTTAAAATATTATATATGGATAGAAGGTAAGAATGGTAAAGTTGTCTCTATGCTTAACTAATTAAGCACTACGCCATGAAGGCGTATGGGGGAGTGGGTATATAGATGCATCTTTTCTTGACCTCGGCACTAGTTAGAGATGAGTGGTCAGCTTCACACTCTGGCCGCTTTATCCCCAAGGAAAGAGCTCCTGCTGCCCATTGGATAGGAAGCTGGGTGGGCCCCAGTGCCGTTCTGGACGACTTGGAGGAAATAAAATTCTTGACCCTACCGGGACTCGAACTCCGCGGTCGTTCAGCCCGTAGCCAGTCGCTATACAGACTTAGCTGTCACGGGAGGGTGTAATATATTAAATATGTACTAGTATAAATGTTCTCCTTTCTGGTTTACTGCTTGGCTTACTTTTCGATCCTGAAGATGTAGGAAGTAGGTCCCGACGAAACGACGATTGCTTACAGGACGTTATTATGTGAAAACCTCAAACCCAACAAAAGTATTCTCCACACAGTACGAGCATTATCGTCAGGATATCTGTGTGCTCTTTACTTTCTTGTAAGTTTCACAAGTGGGCTCGTGTGTTCCATTTCTCGTCATATGTTTCACGTCATTAGAAAACAGCGCTTTTTACGGTTGCATTTCTGAGTTGCTTTTATGAATTATTCAGTTCAGATGCACGACATATGTATTCATACACATTTCTGTGTAAGCTCTGTTCTCATAAATATGCGAGTAAGGGATGTACATATCCCCGTGCTTCGACTGCATCACGTACAAATTGCAGTTATTTTGGATAGCGATTTGCTATATCAGAAGACACCTTAGTTTGTTCATTAGTTTTCAGAAAATCAGTACCGTTGCAGGCTTTTGAGATGTGCGATTTAAATATAAAAATAAGGAAACCTTAATAACTGACTTGGTCTATTTGGAATCTCTTTAGGATAGTCTAGAAATAAAATTCAAGAATTCAATTGGGTAGGTAAGAACCCCAACCGAGCCAATATCTAGCCTGAATGAAGATATCCATGGCCTTCCTCAATCCCGCCAGACAAATTTCTCCTTCCTCTTTACTTCCCTTGTTCTATTTCACCTTCTTGTTCTCCTTTCTCGTCTTCCTCCCTTGTAAACCCGCATGTGTATCAAAATTAGGCACTGGCAGAAATTCGAACTGAGAACCTCACGAATACAAGTCAAGATCTTTACAGATGCATACAAATCTGCTCGAATGTGTCCAACATAAATTGAGTCGATTCGAATTTTACTGTTGAGGATTTCATCACTAGGCATAAAATTTAAATATTTTATTAAATATCATAGTTTTTAACGTCTTAATTTCAACCACATTTATGTACGTTATTGAAGCTGGATCGAAAATATGATAAAACTCCATGGCTTAAATCCGAAAGGGAACTATACCGACCGAGCGACCGCCGCTTGTCGGCGAAGTTAGTGTCAACTTTTGCGGATAGAGGGTGTCGCGTGGTCAGCACAACGAATCCCCATTGCCGTTAATTTTGGTTTCCTATACCAGAACTGCTATTTCCTTGAAACGACTCCTAAATTATCTTCACGAGGCTGAATGGACCCCGTTCCAGACCCACTAGTTCTCAGAAAATCTGGTAGCGCCGGGAATCGAACCCTGAACCTCTGGATCCGTAGCCAGGAACTCTAATCACTAGATCACAGACGCGGTAGAAAATGTGATTAACTTTAAATAAAATGCTAAGAGAAGAGGAACATCTTTGCCAGCACAACTTAGTACCGCACGGACAAAACGAAAGCAGAGATCGGATTCCTGAGGTCAGAGGTCATAATACTGTCCGTCAACAATCACGTGCGATCAAAGTAAAGGGATTCTCTTTCTCCGCAAGGACGAGAGCAGCTTTCGTTCGCTCTCCAGTGAACATAAATCGGATTCCACTGGGACTGTGACGCCATTCGGATTATCCGGCTACATTCGAGAAATGTAAGCCTGTGTAACAAGAGATTCCTCCAAGATTTTGTACGGTTTTTCTTCAAGGTGCGTTGTGTTCTTTTTTTGAGTGGCAACATTTTTGTTTCTGTACTACACAGCCAGTGTTGTTCAGATATTATAAATTTTCAGTATTAATGTTGGTAATAATTTGAATACAAATTGTGGGCCTATTTGCCCTGTCATGTAAAAATACTCCTACAATGTAAATGGTTTATATTTTCGATAATCTGTCCTAATATAACTATTTACTTTGTAATTCATCTGAAATTATTTCCAGACCGAATAAAAACTTCCATTTCTTTTTTCGCTCATACACAAATCGAAGCTCATTCTCTGTGTGTGCGATTGGAGCCTCTAAAATTTCTATCGTATGAGATATGCAGCAGGCGTAGGCTCATCAGAGTCAACAGACGTTTGTTACAAATATATCACTTCCATCTTCAGGGATGAAGAATAATCCAAGCAAGGAACCAGTATGGAGAGTGTAGCAAAAATCTTGCCCTACACAGTTGGAAGTATTGACATAGTCATTAAACCAACAGTAAAATAAGAAAAGCGTTGTTTCTTGAACAGAAAATATTAGCTCGTCTATTTAGACCACTGTTTGGGACATTCAGTTCCTCATAAAAATATAGTTATATATGTTAAAACTGTCCCTGTAAGAGGTCGTAGAGGTCCATAGGGTTGTGAGACGTCGAGGCTCCCACATTATCTAGACAGTCGGCTCACAGATGGAGGTAAGGTTGTCAGCCTTACGCACCTACCGGCCTTTACCTCCCAAAATATTCCTGGTACTCATTTCTGTTAGAGGCTCAGTCGACTCCAGGGCCATAGTGAGGCTGGAAGGTCAACTGAAATATCCAATGACCTCATGTGGAATCGAACCCCCAACATTCAGGCTTATATCATAGTGCTTCAACCAATTACGCTACCGCGTGTTCCGATATTTATATTTTGAGAATTGTTAACTAGTTTCAAAACCTACTAGGCTCGAACAGAAAATAATTATTATTTTCAAACAACAAAACTATAAGGCGTAGATTTTCTATATCTACACTTCTCGCCATGAAGATGTAGCAGAAATGAGTACCAGAAATCTTCCTAAGGATAACGACGACCGTCATGTAAGGCTGACAACCTCACAATCTGTGAGCCGATTTTCTAGAAATCTGGGAACCTTGACGTCACAAAATTCTATGGGCCTCCACGGCATGTCACAGGGATAATTTTAACATTCTTTTAACCAATTGGATAAGGAGGTGACTGGGACAGAGATTTTCTGAAGATATAAGCACTGTCTCTGCTAGAAATCGAACCCGTTACCCAGTTCGTATGTGGTCACTTCTGTGAGACTTTCCTCGGTTCACCACAAAAATTATTCAAATTTATTTTCCTGTTCCCTTCGATTTTTCCCTTCGTCGGCTTCTGGTTCTCTGTACATGCTAGAAATTACACAGATCTCAGTCTGCAAGTTCGTGCTGGGAGTGATAGGGATCAGTCGCCCCACCCCACAGACCTACACATGCAGGGGCTCATTGGCTTACCGTGAGAAACACAAAAGCTCTTTTAGACCTTGAAGAAAATGGCAGCTATAACTGGCTTATTGGCATGAGAGAGTATATAACCTTGAAGAATATTACCATCTGGGATGTGATGATATAGATTGTGTTAGAAGGTTATAAAGAAACAAGTAGGTAACAGAACCTGGCTTCGCTTGCTTCTTGCATATAAACACATCTGTGAGAACTGCCAGTCCTAAGAATTTACTGTAATTATTACCAGTCACATAATTTCAATTCTCAAACAAAAATAGTCTAGCTTAGCGTTTCTCAAACTGTGGTACCGGTACCCCTACAGGTATCAGAGTAGCTTGCCACGGGGACCATCAATATTATCGCATACTTTTATCTGTGGTTGTTAAATTTTCTTTGAATCCAGTTAATATAAGTTTGTATGTATAATATGTTCTGCCCATTTATATCGTAAGAACTTTAAAATATTAAGTTTTACATTTCTGAGGTCATTTCTTCCTTAGATATATATCTGTAACTGTTTCAGGGAGTACCAATCATAAAAAAAGAACTTGGGAGTCATTGGTATAGAACTGGGGTTCCCAAAGTGTTCTGGATCACAGGTCACTTACGTGTACTGTTTGGTTTTTTTTTTTCTATGGGACATCACCCGAAAATTAAACGAAATGTTTCTTTTTATATTTCTTATAATATAACGAGAGTGAATTAATCAACAATTACATCGCCCACGCCTTTAATACGGCAATGATGTAAGGACTTCCCCATGCAAATCATACGAATAAGTTTATGTATAAATAAAATGAATTTTCTTTGATGATGTTGCCGGATCAATTAAACATTTTCACGGACCATGACTTTGGGCATTGTAGCTTATATGTCAGAGTAAAAGGGAGCCGGAATAGCACAGTCGGTATAGCTACTGGCTACGGGCCGGAGGACTGAGGAGTCAGAGTTCGAGTCCCGTTGAGGCAAGAATTTTCACTTCTCGTCGTCCAGACCGGCTCTGGTGTCCACCCAACCTCCTATACAATGGGTACAGGGGGCTCTTTCCCAGGGGTAAAGCGGCTGGGGCATGAAGCTGACTACTCACATTCAACTAGTGCCGAGGTCAAGAAAATCATGTGTTTATGGCGCAGTGTTTAATTAGTTAAGCACAGGGACAACTTTAGTTTTACCTTCATATGTCAGAGAATAAATGTGTTCTCTCTCTCTCTCTCTTTCACTCACAGACACACACACACACAGACGAGTGGGAGAAAAGAAAATTTCCTCTCGTTTTCACAAGTTTTTGTGTTGCATTTTGTGACGCGTCCAACGAAGCACTGAACAGTTGCGTGGCTATGTAGAAACAGCTCCATTTAATCCAGTGGTTCGCTAAGACGAGTCAGAAAGATTCGTGGAGAAGGAACCTTACGCACAAACGTGCTTTTTATAACAGTCTCTTTCTTGTATATTTTGTATGTGAGAGGCTGAGCTGTATAATCACGTGATTGTATCGTTGCTGAGACGCGGTTGCAAAAAAAAAAAAAACATTGCCAAGAGCACGTTCAGAAACTTACTTCTCTGAGAGCTTTGTGGATCTGTCTGCAGATAGCTGAGTGCGAGGGAGATCTAGTATGCTGAGTGACGACCAAGCTGATGCAGTACTGCCGGTTGCCGCATGGCGCCTACACTAAGAAAGCTTGAAGCCAAGAATATGCGCGACCAGAGCTGTCGGTTCATTCAGCTCCACATATGAAGTAACACTTAACGTTGTTCTTCAGAAACAGTGACAACGCTGGGAAATATAAATGTACATATAGTAATACGTCAAGCAATCTTTAGAGTCTAATAAAGTATAATTCGCATTGCAAAATAAAACAAATAAATATATTAAATTAGATTTCGTAAATTTTATGTTAACTATATAAAGTGTTCAGGAAAAAAAATGGAGAGGCTACCTATACACACATACACACACAAACACATGTTTTTATTATTTCACTTACAATATGTTTCGACCCAGAAACGAAAGGTGATACGCGAGAAACACACAAATCATAAAATTCTATAACACTGCAATGATATTACGAATTTGAAAATGTGTTAGTTAAATTAGGTTGGATCCGGCTTAATTCAAAATACATAATAAGTTTTAAAAATTAAAAAGAGACAAAAATATTAAATTCTAAATATTTTATCAGTTATAAAATTGTTATGTTGGACAGTGTCCGCTGTAGATAATAGGCACTGTCCAACATATCAATGTTATGATTATTTAATAGCGTTTACTCACAAATCTAGTGGTGTACCAGTAGACACTCTCCCTGATATGTGTCAAGATATATCATAGTTAATACTATCTATCTATCTATCTATCTATCTATCTATCGCCGTACAGCCCTTGTGGACCTTGGAGGCTTTTTCAGTTTCTTAATCTACACACAGTCGGTAGGACTCCTTGGATGGGGGATCAGCCGTCGCGAGGCTCCTACCTACACACAACCTACAGTTGACACCTTCTGTTTTAACTGCAAGAAAACTGTCACAGGTATTGTTTCCTTTCGTTACAGATCTGACGTCCTTTGCACGGCAACGTACCAAGCATATATAAATCGTCATTTCGTGCGCATCGCTGGCCCCGTCCCCTGAAGGTTAGTGTTATTTAATGTATATTCCTTCTAATTTCATAAGACGTCTTAAAATGTTTAATATCTGGCACACTTCTACTTGAACAGACCCATATAGTGCAACACTCACGTGCGTGGCGTCTGTGTATTAAGCGTGTCAGATAAAATCGATCATAATCAGGTCCATAACATGTATCTCTCTCTCTCTCTCTCTCTATATATATATATATATATATATATATATATATANATAGCGTCACGTATTTGGGGGTGCGTATGACATAGACGGGGTTTCGATTGGATGATTGGATTTGTTGACACCACACACACTCAACTCGTAACTCCAATTAATGCAGTGCTGTCGCTGATCTACACACTTTACTGTTCACCGTTACACAAACACATTAGTGTTCTCAATCTTTAGTAGTCGTATCCTTTCAACGGATGTACAACAGTCTCATTGTCACTGCAACACACATGAAGTCTTTTTCCCACAGCCTAATTCCTTCTCAATTACTCTGCCAACTGCCAAATTCGGAGACCCTCTCAATTCTTCTCTCATCTGCCTGATATTCTCGTTCTATAGCCTCGGGGCGGACCCACAGAAAATATCGTCTCTTAACAATAGTTGTATTGCTGGGCGTTGTCGCGGAAACATGTTCACCGAGCAGGTGCCTAGTAAAGTCTCATCTGGTTTCACTATTCCGGCTTTCAGGCGTCATGTCACAATAGAATTCGCCGTCTGTGATCCGAAATTTTGTGGTTAGATGTTATGAACGGTAGACAGATTTGCACAAAATTGCAGATTCTTTCTTCTTATTATTCTTATGCTTCTGTCTGAATCAGAATTAATTCCCGGAAGTATGTGTGGGACTGATTGGGGATCGGCTCACCACAAGAGCACACAAACACAGATATAGCGCAGAAACCTATATCCAGGACGGAATCCGAACCAATGGGCCTTCTGTTCGCGCTGTAGAAGAGATTACGCGGGGCCTTTGTGATCGTCTTGACAGTTTATTGTGCCGATAAATTAGGAATCAGAGGAAAGTTGAGAAACAGGTGGAGAGATTCACATTGAAGGGAACTAGTGACGCTGATAGCACTCGCTCGTAACAGGTTGTTCTTAAGTAGCATCCGCCTACTGGATCAAGCAAAGAAGCAGCGCTAGAATGGGCGCGAGCTATAGATCTCAGTGATGCAAGAGTGGCGTAAGATTCAACCTAAATATTATGATAGGATCAGAAAATTGTGAAGTGTTTTAGCAAAAAGCACGGTGAACAGGCAGATATGTTTAAGTACTGCGTGCGTATTTTGTGGAAGGTTACAGTAAAATTTACTTTAATTTTTACTATATATGAGAGAATATAAATGTATTTAAAATAACTATTAATGGCGGACGGAAAAGTTTGGAAAGTACTAAATTGTAGCAGAAGGAATTAGGATTATCACAAAAAATTACAATCAAAATTTTCTAACAATTTTCCGGTGTTATCTTCTCTTTTCCATACCAAAGACTTAAGAACGTACATACAGTTACTCCGAAATTTAAAATGGTTATATTATTCAAGCGAGAATAAAATTTCATTCAACAATATAACATTGTTTTCTGAGATAATTTTGGCAAAAATTATAAGAACACTAAGAACAACAGAAGTGAAAAGTGAAGCTGTTTTCGTTTTGAATTCAGTATACAATACTCTGACATGATTGGCAAATTCAGCAGAATTGATTTAAAAGTTTTGTTTTCTTTTTCACGTTGCCATAGTAACCAACCTTGTTGACAAGTGTAATTTATTCGTGCATGTGTTCCTTTCTTGATTCTAGTAGTGTTTAAAGCTGCTTGTAAGTCTCCAGTTCTTATGTTAGTGTACTCTGTCATCTTCATCATCATCACTGATGGAGCTGAGCCCATCTTGAGAAGCCGCCAATTTTGTAGCTACTCAAGAATTTCCCAGGAATTTATGAAACGCGAAAGTTGATTACGGTGTTCGCAAAAGCCCTCCAATGGTCCCTATCCAGAGCCAGATCAATCCAATCCATACCATCCATTCTATCTCTCTAAGATCCATTTTAATATTGTCCACCCACCTAAGTCTTGGTCTTCCCACTGGTCTCCTCCCTTCCGGATTTCCCACAAATTAGTGTATTCTGTCATCATCATCATTATCATTAACCGTGGAGCTGAGCCCTTCTTGAGAACCTGCTAATTGTGCCACTACTCAAGAACTTCCCAGCATTTTATGGAACTCTAAGGTTCATTACTGTGTTCACATGAGCCTCCACTGGTCCCTATCCTGAGCCAGATCAATTTAATCAATCATATCCTGTCTCTCTAACATACATTTTAATATTATCCACCCATCTACGTCTTGGTCTTCTAGTGTTCTCCTTCCTTCCGGCTTTCCCACCAATTTGTGTATTCTGTATGCAGCAGAAATCCCATGGCTTCTTTCCACTTATCTGTGGGAACATGACATGTTTCCTTTGTTCGGCGACAGACGTATATGTAAGTTGGGAGAGCCAGGTCATTTCGAGCAAATGAGGAGGCAGGGAAATAATGGATAAATGTTGAGTTTTCTGAGAAATGCGAGTAACCAATATGTCAGTGTCATTATCATATTTCGTTCCATTTCAACATGGTCGTACTTCTTTTCGTCTCTTGGTTTTCCATTTTCTTCACTCTGCATTCTTTGCACAAAGTGATGAGCTCAGTCAGTTCCACGTTTCATATTCAAAGCTACTTAATAGACTTCACTCACATAACGTATTCGATTACATTAACGTCTACTACTTTTGTTTAAAACATTTCTTCTTTGAGATAAATATTGTCACGTGATGGAGTGACTATAGAAGGAGTTTGGATTGGTAATTGGATTTACTGAACTCTTGTAATTATAAGTACGTACAGGGCTATTGCTAATTCTCACTCTCTGTAGATCACTACAGCACCTACTGAAGTCTTCTTAGCATGTTGTGTCTTCACCCGTTTTCTGGTAACGGCTTCCAACGGCGGATGTTCCCCTTCTTCTGGGTTCCCGAACTGACACCGGCTACAGGCACAGGTCTCTGTTAGACGATCCGATCCGTCAACCGAGCATTGGACATTTCTCTCATCTGCACTCCCATTATCACAGTAACTACAATTACAACTCGACGAGTTTAAATTAAGTAGGAAAATTTGTGTTTGTTATGCTGGTACCATATAGAGAATTTCTCTCTCCACTGATGATTAGGCCTCTTACGTGTGGAGTTTTTAATGCCCTAATATTTTGTCTTAGCTCTCGCAGATGGTTTGTGTTGTGTTTGATTTGTATACCGTATCTTGTGCCGGTACAAGTATCCGGAGATAAAGAGTAAATCTGTCGATTGGACCCATTGGTTCTGTAAACCAAGAAATTTTATGCAAAGGGTTAGGAAAGTGATAAATGAGGCGAAGTGAAGTTGGGGCGGAAATAATTAAAAAGAAAAAAATTTCAGTGAATTGACGTGAAGTGAAGTGAAGTAAATGACATTACGCATCCATGACTGTTGGTTTCCTTTTGTTTGTGTTTTGGGTGTTGTGTTTTTTGTTGTTGTATTTCTCTGTAATTGTTGTAGTTGTTAATCGTATTTGGTTTGTATTCATTGTGGTAGGATGTCCTTATTGTTGTTGTATTTGTTGCAGTTGTTTGTATTTCTCTGTAATTGTTGTAGTTGTTAATCGTATTTGGTTTGTATTCACTGTGGTAGGATGTCCTTATTGTTGTTGTATTTGTTGCAGTTGTTTGTATTTCTCTGTAATTGTTGTAGTTGTTAATCGTATTTGGTTTGTATTCACTGTGGTAGGATGTCCTTATTGTTGTGTTTTTATTGTTGTGTTGT
>NW_019738874.1:773767-833663 GCF_002891405.2 Cryptotermes secundus
TCTCTAACAGAAATGAATACTAGGAATCTTCCTGGGGGGTGGGGGGGGAAGGCCGGCCGGTGGGTAAGGCTAACAACTTTACCGCCATCTTTGAGCAGATTGTCTAGAAAATGTGAGATCCTCAACGTCTCACAACCCTATGGACTTTCATGGCCTGTTACAGGGATCGTTTTACCTATAAATGTCTCAAAATATCAAATGTAACGTCTGTGTAATTAGCTGTGCAATAAAATATAAATTTATGGCCTCGTGTAAATCACGCTTCATTATAGATTAATGTGGCCCATAATTCGAAACCTTCTACAAATTTAGTGACAGTCTTCAGTATCGAATTCCAGCAAACTCTTTTCCGCATCATAGGAACTAGTACTAGACCATAGAGGGGCGAATATAATGTCCACATGCGTCGTTCACTTTTTAATTTGTAAAGAACTCCTGACAGTTTCCAATTTTCCGAGTTATCTTTGTAGTTATCATGCAGGTCTATGTTTTATATAATGCCTACAATTTTTTCCCCCTTTTATAATTCAGAAACTGGACACGTAACACAATAAGATTGCAAATAAATTCAACTAAGCAGACTTTTTCCCTGCTATTTGCAAATGTCAGAGGAGTCAGAAGCCACATGCATTTCCATTAATTTGACAGAGTATGTTCTGCCACACTGTGTTTACGAGCCGTAACAAGTGTCCCTTTGAACAACGTACAGGATACCTTTGTCATTACGAATATTTTGACGCCCGTCATGCGTTCCGGGGCAACCTGTGGTCAGTGACCGTAACCTTATCTGTGCGTTAAACATGCTGTATTTCTAAAGGCTAATTATTTCTTCGCTTTGTGTGAACTAGTATGTATCTTTGTTTTTACCTTTGTAATTACATTGTTTAATTACCCAGCGTTCTCTGTTTGGCTTTGTGTAGCTCTCGCATGTTTGCGTTATCTGTAACTTTTTAAAACTGTTCATTTACTAGTAAAGCCTTTGTATTTGTCATCAATCTGTGCATTCTACGTAGTTCTTCTTGTCTTGTTTTTGTTACATAACATTCTCATTTTCCTCTCAATTGTATACATGTGTTTTAAACAGTGGCAGAAAATGAAGTCCTGATATCTTTGGGTTCATTCCTCTCACTCAAATTAATTTATTTTTCTGCTATACAAGGAACCGTTCCGCAAAATGTAATCACAACTCATGGCAGACTGGCATGCTCTCTATCTATCTGTATATCTATTTATGGCTCTACAACCCTTGTGGATCTTGGCGCCTTTGCAATTTCTTAACCCATCCATCCATAATACTTGAACGTCAAGTTAGTGCCAACTTTAGCGGATAGAGGGTGTCGCATGGTCAGCGCAACGAATCCCCACGGCCGTTAATCTCGGTTCTCTACACCGGAGCCACTACTTCCTTGAAAGAGCTCCTCAATTATCATCACGAGGCTGAGTCGACCCCATTCCAGACCCATAACTTATCAGAAAATCTGGTAGAGCCGGGAATCAAACCCGGGACCTCTGAATCTGTAGCCAGGAACACTGACAGTAAACCACAGAGGCGGTCGAACAAATTTGTCTTTACCTTCTCCCTACACTGTTTCAGAGTGTGCAGTTCTTAAATTGTTGTTCTGTACACTCTGTATTGATTGTGTGTTCCTGCGCATTCTCATGATAAACCAATCTCTGTTCATCGCAGTGCACCAGCGTTTTGACCTGTCACACGCAAGCGCTCTCGATATTGAAGCAATACTTATCTGCGGTGATGGGAATACATATACGTATTACTTACTTACTTACTTACTTACTCATGGAGCTGAGCCCTTCTTGAGGAGCCGCCAATTCTGCAGCTACTCAAGAATTTCCCAGCATTTTATTGATCCCGAAGGCTCACTGCCGTGTTCACAAGAGCCCTCCCCTGGTCCCTATCCTGATCCAGATTTAACCAATCCATACCATCCCATCCTATCTCTCTAAGATCCATTCTAATATTGTCCACCCACCTACGCCTTGGTCTTCCCTGTGGTCTCTTTCCTTCTGGCTTTCCCACCAATATCCTATACGCATTCCTCGTCTCCCCATTCCTGCTACATGATCTGCCCACCTCATCCTCCTTGACTTGATCATTCTCATTATACTTGGAGAAGAGTACAAGTTATGAAGCTCCTCATTATGCAGTTTTCTCCAACCTCCTGTGATTTCATCTCTCTTCGGTCCAAATATTCTCCTCAACACCCTGTTCTCAAACCCCCTCAGTCTGTTTTCCTCCCTTAATGTCAGAGACCAAATTTCACACCCATACAGAACCACAGGCAAAATTATAGTTTTGTATATTCTAATTTTTGTGTTTTTGGACAACACAGGAGAAGGCAAAAGGTTCTGGACTGAATGGTAGCAAGCATTACCCGAGTTCAATCGCCTGTTAATTTTCTCCTGAATCAGGTTTCGATCTGTTATCGTTGTTCCCAAATATCTGAACTGTGCCACATTTTCAAAACATGTTTCCTATATACATATATGTATTATTTTTTTCTATTGCTAGTGGGGTGGAATTAAATCCCTTGTACTGCGGCCACTTCTGGCCTATTTTGCCAGCCCCAGATGATAGGTGAGGGTGATTGTGGAGCAATTGGTAGAATGAAGAATGGCAAGGGAAACCGAAGTACTCAGAGAAAACCTGCCCGAGCGCCACTTTGTCCGCCACAAATCCCACTTGGCCAGACTCGGGATCGAACCCGGGCCGCCGCGGTGGGAAGCCAGCGACTAACCGCTTGAGCCATGACCCGGCCAAACATACATACGGAAAACACCGTTTGTACTCGTATGCTAACCGTTTCCACGGGAATGTATTTGCACCGCCCCGCAATGGGTTTCTTACCAAGAATCGGCTGCCCTAACAACGGTGTTGTCACGTTGTTTTGTCTCCGCAGGAACGTGTTTACCCAACCGTTGCCCAGCAATGAACATCTTCTCTGACCTTAGTATTCCTGCTTCCGGGCATAATGTCACAATATAATAGCCTACTTGTGTGGAGGCGGGTTCGAATACATTCACCGTAGCCCTGCGAGTCGTAGGAGGCGACGAAAATGGCACCCAGTTTCTAGGGGTATAACCGGGTCACCCTGTTCCTCGGAGATATAAATACGGGGACCTGGCCCTCAAGGTTGCGGGAATCTCGAAACTGAGAGAGTAAAACATGGTCATATGTTCCGCGGGACTCCAACCTGAGAATGACTGCACTGGCAAGGACCAGCAGCAATAGTATCATCAGAGAGGATTTTATAGAAGGATCACAAAAGCAATGGTTCAGTTGAAAAAAAAAATATATGGTCGTGAGTCTCAAGGAGTTTTGGCGACTGTCATAAAGGAACTGTGACTGACTGACTGACTGACTCTGTCTCATAGCTACAAAATGAAATTCCCGCATTATTTTACAATTACATTTGCTACTCTGATGAATTAGAAAACGTCTACTAGGAAAACAAAGAGTGTTTTGAAATATACAATTTAGGACTATCTTACGTGAAGCGATATATCAGAGCGATATCGAAACCTGTAGAATTCCGTTTCTGGTTCCGTCTCAATATTTAGCCTCTCCTGTTCTCTGTAGCTGTATGCTAGGAATGTAGCTTCAGTCACAAATTGTTCCTGCGCGTTAACAGTCTTTCCCGACACCACAAACCTCAGCGGTTTGTAGGAAACTTCCACAAGCAAAAACACAAAGCACTTGAACAGTACATAAGCCTAGTGGACATTAAGAACTTTCGTGTTTAAGATTTACCAGAATATTAGGTCATGTTTTTTATAAAAGGAAACCAAGTTCTTGCACTTAAGTAGCAATTAATGAAGGCTTATATAGACTTAGAGGTGAAGCTAGTATATCAGCCTCAACACCAAATAGAGATGAATGGTAAAATACATGTCCTGATCTCTTTAACAAATGAGAAAAGCTCTGCAACCCCCCTCCGCCACCTGTCTACTAGATGGGGGGGCTTTCTTGGCCCCTGAACTAGTCTACATGTGGCCACGAGCAAATAAACCACTGTCACAGCCGAAGTCGGGTCACGCAGCCCGTAACAAGACAAACTACTGACTTTCATCCGCCTAGACTCCATATCTGACGTGAGGTTATTAATAATTGCTATTTTATATGGGACACACAGGGTACGGACAAACTTTGGGCACGAGTTTCACATGCCAAAAACAAGAAAAAATGTTCCTACCAACATGTGTCCGGAAACAATTAATTTGTGAGTTATAGCTGTAAGAACAGTGCCGTGACCTATTCAACTGCTGCTATCAACTTTTGGGGCTCATTTTTCTTGTAGGATAATATCTGCCTGCTCCTGTGTATTGTGGGTTCACCTTCAGACGCCTTCCCTATGTTCCCCACTACGGTGGCCGTTACATAGCTCAGGCTGTCGCCGGTTTCCCACCGCGGCGGTCCAGGTTCGAGCACGGATCAGGTCATGTGGGATTTGTGATGGACAAAGTAACATCATCATCATCATAATGGGGCGGGTACAATAAGCCAGAGAGTGGTCGCAGTACCAAATGGTCTCACCCATGACAAAATAATAATAATATCCATTACAGATGTATCACTGCAGTCAGAGCACGTATTTAGTGCGTGCAACGCGATAATTCGGCACATTTTAGCCGTGCTGTGTGATATGTTCTGAATAACACATATCATGACGGATGGATAGGCAGAGGAGGACACACCGCATGGCCTCCACGCTCGCCTGACTTCAGCCCTCTGGATTCTTACCTGTGGGGACACCTAAACATCCTTGTGTATGCAGCTCCTGTTGACAGCGAACAGGCACTTCACCACTGCGCTGTGGATGCCTGTCACACTGAGGATGCGGCGGTCCATGATGAGACGTGTCGAGGTGTGCATTGAATCTCATGGAGGACATTTTGAATATTTATTATAAATGCACCCTTTCAGCCATAAAACACAATTTTTTTTTCGAAGACATGTTGCTATATACATTTGTTCCTGTTTTCGTATGTGGAACTCGTGCCCAAAATGTGTCCTCACCTTTCAGTTACACCCTGTATAGGCAGTGTTTTTCAACATTAAGCAACTTTAAGACACACGGTGTTCCGTCTGACTTCATATTCTAACGCATGACCGAATCGAGACACTTCTGAGGGAAAGAGAGCCAGTTGCTTCAATAGACCGTAACAGAATATTGCGAATCAATGGTTTCTGCTCGAGGAAACCAACAATTTTGAGCCGTCTGAAACAAGAGAATTATATCTACCACACACCGTCTTATACAGCGGGCACCATGCTACAAACCGGAAGGTCTGGGGTTCGATTGCCGATGAAGTCATTAGATTTTTCAGTTGACCTAATCCTTCCAGCGGCACTATGGCCTTGGGTTCGACTCAGCCTCTAACAGAAATGAGTATCAGGACCTTTCTAGGGGTAAAGGGCAGCCGGTGCTTAAGGCTAACTACACCGCCATCTGTGAGCAGATTGTCTAGAGAAAATGTGGGAGCCTCGACGTCTCACAAACCTATGGGCCTCCATGACCTGTTACAGGGATAGCTTAACGTTTACCATCTTATATAAAATTTATGAAGCTCTGGGAGTATTTATAAGACAAATTGTCCCCGTACCTAATTAAGCATCCCATCATGAAGACGTCTGGGGCAGTGGAGGTATAGCTCCGTCATTCTTGAACTTGGCATTAGTTAGAGATGAGTGGACAGCTCCACGCTTCTGCCACTTTACCCCAGGGAGAAAGCCGCCGGTACTTATTTCATAGGAGACTTGGACGGCCCCTTGCCGGGAATCGAACCCCGGCCATCGAGATCGTCGCTGTACTGACCGAGCCATCCCCAGCAGAAACTGTAAATCCCTAAATGATTCAGTTTTAAATTACAGGGATCTCCCAACTCCACACAAATGTACACACACAAACACGAATTTGTTGCCTCAAATATTATGTAAAATTACCAGAGCAAATAATCTACTGGCCCATGATATACAAATGTATGTAAACAAATGCCTTCCATAATATTAAAATTACTGAGCGTAAATTAAATATGTGTTTAAATTGGAAAATATTTCAAACTGAAATACGTGGAAATACATATATACACATTATGGAGGTTCAGTTAAAGTAGGTAACTGGATAACAATTGTTGTGTATTGATGAGTGTTTAAGCAGGCTGTAATATTTGCCACATACAGAAATGTTTGGCTCTAAGGACTTTGATAAACATTCTTCTGAAGACGCTGTATGCACTATAATATTTTACGCTGTAAATGCAGGCCATCTAAATATAATATAATATTATAAATATAATGGCAAAACATTAATTTCTATTGATGTTTAGAACAGAATTGTAAGGCTCATTTCCCTTGATGCACTATTTCCATTACAGGTGTACTTTTGTAAAGCAAGCGATACAAATGGAACCAGCGAAAATTAGTGCATATTTGAATTCTTACCAACTTAACTACATATCAGTAAATTTGGTATTTAATAAGCTAAGTGAGAGGAACATCTTCCACCATGTATCATCATTTCAATTTAACTATTTTGACTTTTAAACAATAGGCAAGTTAACATGGGAAGAAATTTCCTTCAAATAAAGGAGCTAATAGAAATTAACCTGCGCTAGATTCATTTTTGCTTAGCCAAATATTTGCATTATATTAAGGATATTTCTACGTGCCTAGTTAGTGCGAAAGTAAGGCCGCGACATAACTCAAGCGGTTAGTCGCTGGCTTCCCACCGCGACGGCCCGGGTTCGATCCCGGGTCTGGTCAAGTGGGATTTGTGGTGGACAAAGTGGCGCTGGGGCAGGTTTTCTCTGAGTACTTCGGTTTCCCCTGCCAATCTTCATTCCACCAAATTCTCCATCATCATAATCACCCAGGGCAGGTACAATAGGCCAATTAGTGGCCGCCGTGCCGAGTGGACCCAGCTGGACTCCACCCCCCACTAAGCGCATTTAAAAAAATAGTGAAAAATACTTGATGTGTTATTAATAGAGAGATCTCTGTGACGTATGCAGCGCTGTGAGCTAGCAACAGGAAATAAAGCGTTTGTATATGCCATCATATAATTTCGTGTTTGGATAGTAGAAATAATTCAAATGAATAAGACATAAAGTGATTATAAAGAGTTAAAATACTACTAATAACGCTACTATAAAAGCAGAATCAAACGTTTAATAATTAGATGAATGTCCTCAGCATCGAACTGTAGCCAGAGTTATGCTCTCTTTTGTAGCTCATTTGTGTTTTACGTAGTTCACAGAGAAGAAGAGAATTCTTTTCCACAGACTAAACCCTATCAGTCGTTGAGAATAAAGGTACACTGCCTAAGGTGATCTGTCCTTTGATCAGTGAATATGTGCTTAGAGAATACAGCTCTAAAAACTTCAGTAACATCCTTTATCTCTTCTTTGCATAAAGTGGAGGAGATAATCATATATATGTGGTACAATGACCGTTAGGGCGGCTGGCGCATAAAGCTGACAACCCTACTGCTCTCTGTGAGTCGATTGTCTAGAAAATGTGGGAGCCTCGACGTCTCACAACCTTATGGGCCTCCACGGCCTGTTACAGGGATAACTAATTTCATGGAGCTGAACTCTTGTTGAAAAGCCACCAGTTGCGCAACTACTCAAGAATTTCCCAGCATTTTCTGGAACACGTAGGTTCATTACCGTATCCACAAGAGCCCTCCACTAGTCCCTATCCTAAGCCCAATCCATCCAGACCATACAACCGCAAACTATTTCTCTAAGATTCATTTTAATATTATCCACCCACCTAAGTCTTGGTTTTCCTAGTGGTCTTTTTTCTTCTGGCTTTCTCACCAGTATCATATGCATTCCTCTTCTCCCCATTCGTGCTACATTCCCTGCCCATCTCATCCTCCTTGACTTCATTCTAATAGTATTTGGAGAAGAGTACATGTTATGAAGCTCCTCATTATGCAGTTTTCTCCAAACTCCTGTCACTTCATCTCTCTTCGTTCCAAATATTCTCCTGAACGCCCTGTTCTCAAACATCCTCAGTCTATGTTCCTCCCTTAATGTCACAGACCTAGTTTCACACCCATACAGAACCACAGCCAAATTGTTTTGCATATTATAATGTTTATGTTTTTGGACATCAGACGAGAAGACAAAAGCTTATGGACTGAATGGTAGCAAGCATTACCCGAGTTCAATCTCCTCTTGCAGGGATAGCTTTACCTTGTCTGTAGTCGAAAGTGCTAAACAATTTTGAATACAATTACAAATTTACTTAAATTGTCGTCAGCAATGATTGACTTATGTTTCGTACATTGTAGATAGTCGTATATTACGGTGAATAGTATATTGGTGATACCTTCGCTCCCACTTCGGGTTTTCGCATGGCCACCATGCTGGTATTGTGGTCGGTAAATAAGATTTACGAAAAATATCGTCATTCAGTGGGACGTGAAGCCGACTACTCACCTCCGTTTAACGTCGAGGTCAAAAATGATGGAGCTATATTTCCACTCTCCCAAACATCTTCATGGCCTGATGCTTAACTAATCAGTCACAGTTACATCAACCTTATTATTATTATTATTATTATTATTATTATTGTTATTGTTGGTTTCCCATGCACCGCGACTAATAGTCTATTGTACGTCCCCCTTTGATATTCTACCGGTCTCCATACCCTGCCGGTACTGGTGCTCGCTATCAGCCCCGTTCAGCCAGCGAGGCTGGCTGTAGTACCCGATGCTTCCCCATCTACCTAATTTTGCTCAGAGGTCTCCTAGAGACATGAGGATCTTTTACATGCCGTAAATCTACTACACGGGACCCACGGCTTAAAGTTCCTCCCGGAGGACTTGTTCCCTGATTTTTTCCGCCCTTAAAAATTCCTCGACCTCCGCCGGGTTTGAACCCGCGTACCACGAGTCATGAGGTGGGAACGTTACCTCATGTCATCATTTAGTACCGTGTTTCTTGATAACGGCTGTTTATAAAGTACAGGTCAGTAAAGATATAGTTTGGGCTACAGACGTTATGTACAGAGGGAATCGAATAATCAGTTGTAATAACCGATTAGAAACAAGAGGCCGTGGCATATTTCAAAATATAGTCCTAAAATTCTCCTCTACATAAAGAAGAAAACAACTAAGAAAGTTAGTAGGGACAGCCCAAGACCGCCTCTGTGGTCTAGTGGTCAGAGTTCGTGGTTACAGACCCAGAGGTCCGGGTTCGATTCCCGGCGCTACCAGATTTTCTGAGAAGTAGTGGGTCTGGAACGGGGTCCACTCAGCCTCGTGGAGATAATTGAGGATAGCGGCTCCAGTCTAGAAAACCGAAATTAACGGCCGTGTGGGATGCGTTGCGCTGACCACGCGACACCCTCTATCAGCTAAAGTTGGCACTAACTTCGCCGACAAGCAGTGATCGATCGGTCGGTTTAGTTTGCTTTGGGACCAAAACCACGGAGTTTGTTTTTGTAGAGACAGCCCGTAGCGCGGCCGTGACCAGAAATGTGTACCTCAAGAGCACAGATCTAGACCACTGCCATTAGAAAAATTTTGTGGTGCTTAATGAAATCTGGCTCAATAGTTCAGTCGATAATTCTGAAGGAAGGAGCACCTCTTGACGCCACAACGAAACCTTGGGTTTCAAAAAGGGGGAGGGGGTTTCTTGGCCACCTAAGCGACTGTTAACTTCTCAAGAAGGACCCTGCTCCATGGGCTTAGTTTATGGTATACGTAAAGTTATTCTTGTAATAGGCCGTGGAGGCCCATAGGGTTGTGAGACGTCGAGGCTCCCACATTTTCTAGACAACTGACTCACAGATGGCAGTAAGGTTGTCAGCCTTACGTGTCGGCCGCTCTTTACCCCCAGGAATATTCCTGGTACTCATTTCTGTTAGAGGCTGAATTAACCCCATGGCCATGGTGCGGCTGGAAGGATTAGAAAAATTGAAAAAATCCAGTGACCTCGTCGGGAATCGAACCCGCGACATTCCGATTTGTAGCATAGTGCCTCAACCAACTATGCTACCGCGTAACCCCCCCCCTTTCCTACCTACTCAGAGAAAAAAGGAGGAGGATGAAGAACAAAAGAACATAAAAAAGAGAGTAAAAAACCTTTCATCACTTCCTGTCACAAACACTGGGTCGTTGACGCGTCCCCCCTCCACCCATATTCTCAGGACCACCCGGTCCCCAGAACATTTCTCACCAACAACTTGGTCTTTCCCTATTGGTTAGCATCGCTCTCGTCTGTCCATCCGGTCAAGGCTTCATCTCCGTAGCACTGACTAATGTGAGAGCTATGTAAGACCTGCGGAAGTCCCGCCCACAGGCATTAACCCTGAAGATGGCAACTGTAAGTTTCACCGAAACTTTCTAATGTCCTCAAAATGTGACGCGGCCTCTTCCCGAACGCCGAAGCCACAGAATAAACTCCAGTAGGGCAATTCATCCTAACTTGTTACATTATTCATAAGCTAAATAACATTTACAGTTGGTATATCATCTTAAATGTCTTACGATTAGTCTTAAATTTCTATATCCTTGTTTCTGTACTGATCTATATGTTCTGGAAGTTCGGTATTTTCCATTCTGTGAACGTAGGATATTTTTCTCTGTGGTACTTCGGTCTTCCATTTATCTATACGAAGTCCCTTCTGTATATTTCTGCTCTTTTGCATAATCTGATGCATTGCATGACGATTCTTGGGAATTTAGATTCCGCTCTTTGGATTTTTCAAACGTTTTTGTTCTTAAATAAGATCTAAAGTTTATGACGATGGCACATTAGTACAAATATTATGTTTCTGGATATGATCCATCGTCCTGTCTTTATCTAAAAACACCGTCACTCACTCATGGAGACGAGCCCTTCTTGAGAATCTGCCAATTGTGCAGCTACTCAAGAACTTCCCAGCATTTTATGGAACCCGAAGGTTCATTACCGTGTTCACAAGAGCCCTCCACTGGTCCCTATCCTGAGCCATATCAATACAGTCCATACCATCTGAGATCCATTTTAATATTGTCCACCCACCTACGCCTTGGTCTTCCCAGTGGTCTTCTTCCTTCCGGCTTTCCCACCAGTAGCCTATATGCATTACTTTTCTCTCCCATTCGTGCTACATGCACTGCCCACCTCATTGTCATTGACTTGATCATTTTTAAAAACGCCGTCCTGTTTATATTTCAAAACATAACGTTTTGGAGACTGGATTCCCTCTCCGTCTTCAAGTAGGCTTCATGACGGTGGTTTTGGATGAAGACATGACGATGGATAATGTTCATAAACATATTTGTATTTTTGTTCTTCTTAACCAGAGTTTCACTTCTCGTTGCGTAAAACTTCAAATTTATCTCTGTTCATGTTCTGTTCATTGTCTTACATATCCCCTAATACAAATACGCACCTCATAAATAACTTCCTGCTGCAGGTTCATTCTTGAAACTTTGACAGTTTATCGTCTGGTTACGAAATTCTCTGGTTTTATACAGAACATTGCCGTGTTCAAAAAAGCCATCACTTAGAACCTATTTTTTGTCAGTTGAATCCAGTAACTCAGTAGCTATTTCCCGAAGATTCATTTTAATATTACCCTCGTTTCTAGGTTTGGTTCTTCAGAGTGGTCTCTTCCCTGGAGTTACTCCCAATAAAATTTCTCACTTCTTCGCTCCTGTGTTGTATGACAGGGCTATCTGATCTTCCTCATCGGCCACAATACGCGAACAAATCAGATTATGAAGCTCTCATCGTTTCATTTTCATCGTCTTGTTATTGTCTCGTCTTTAGACACAAGTATTCTCCTCAGCAGTTTGTTCTCAAACAGCTGAGTCTGTTTTCCTTTAGGAGGCAAACAGAGTTTGAATTACTCATTAGTCCTGAAGATGGAAGCAGTATGTTGGTCCGAAACGTCAGTGAACTACTGGACTACACGATGTCTCATCCGAGAATAAATTAATGGACGGCAAGCAGAGTTTGGTTTATTTTTCAGTCCTGAAGATAGAGGCAGTACGTTCATCCGAAACGTCAGTGAATTACCACCGGACCACACGGTGTCACATCCCAGAATATAGTGTTGCTGATTCTATGGTCTTCCTTTACAAAGAGGCACTAAGTTTATAAATGTGTAAGCATAAGCCTCCCTACATGAACCAGAGAACACAGCATTTTCTGTTGCCTTGGTCCGCACTCATGGCAATTTATATGAAGCAAATTCGAAATTATGCAGCCCCAAATTTCTGGTTTAATGATTCTTAGAGGAAGAACCGTCACTCGTCTGTCTGTGGGCATTAATAGTATGGAATGATTTAACCTCCCTTCATCTCTGTCCCCCTGCATGCGCAGTTTTTCGGAGCAGATGGTTGTTACTGCGCATGTTCAGACGTTGAAACGCAACGGCACAATTTGACAACCAGCAGCCAGCTTGTTGGAAACGTTTTAATTATTTTAACGGCTTTTGAAGGCGAATTCTAAGGGTTTCTCTTACTTTTAAGTTCTTACATCTTGAAATCTTCCATTTTCTGTACGTAAATATTTCGAATAAAACAAAATTAAAATAGTGTGTCAGTGGATTCATCACATCAGAATAAGAAGACTGAGTAGAATATGGAGGATAATATGGGAGAAAAGGATAAATCTAAGACAATAAAAGCATAAGAAAAAAGAATAGAAGAAATAGGAGACAAGTATTATGTAGAAGGATGAGAGAGGGAAGAAAAGATTAAGAAGACAAGGAAACAATAAATCTATCTTTTATAAAAGGTAAATACAAATAAAATTCTCCCTGTAACAGGCCGTGGAAGCCCATAAGGATGTGAGACGTCGAGGCTCTCATATTTTCTATGTAATCGGCTCACAGATCATGGTAAATTTGTCAATCTTACACGCCTGCTGCCCTTTACCCCACAAGAAATTCCTGGTACTTATTTCTATTAGAGACTGAGTCGACCCTAGCGACATAGTGCGGCTGGAAGGATTGGGTAAATTGAAAAATCTGACGACCACATCGGGAGTCAAACTTCAACTTAAAATTGCTGTTGTTAAGGAAAAGATTATGAAAAAAAAGCAAAGATATTGACATCAACTTGAAATTGTTATTGTTCAGGAAATTATGACTCCTAAAATGTCCCTGTTCCTTATCTAGGTTTTCAAGCGTCAGTCGGGGGAGATAATTCTGTCGAATTGAAGGTAACTCGGTTCCTATTTTCAGGGGTTAGGATAATTAGGGGCAGGAAGATAATAGGGGCATGACAACGAAGACGCGAAATTCAACGACCCGTGTGATGTGAGTCTGGGTTAAATACCGTACTTGGGAGTTCAGGAACCCAATCTAGCCGTCGGATATTATGAGGTTGGGTTTGTAAAGTTAGAACCAAAATCCGGCTTTTGGTTCTTATATCTCGTAAAAATAAAGGCAATGACTATGCTCCTAATTGAGCTGAGCTGCACGTGAAAATATTCTGTAAACATAATCTCTCTCTCTTGAAATAGTAGCCACTGTAAATACCAATCCATAAAACCATGGAAAATATTCAATTTAATATAAATCTTCGTAAAAATAGTTAGAACAGTAAATATCATTGAAGAAAGCAGTCTTCTGGGATGTGGCACCACATCTACACGGCGCCACATCCCAGAAGACTGCTTTCTTCATAGTCACCGCCGTGAAAACCTCAAATCTTACGTAGTAAATATCATTGTTTAAAAACATAGAAAGTACCCTATAAATTCATTCAGCATCCCCGTGAAGATATTAAACATTGAGAAATTTCTAGCTAGGAGTAATTTTACAGTATTTTAGAACATAACTACAGTCTTGTATGCTGAACAGTTTGACACATGATACATATGCCCAAATGAAACACATCATATCACGTATAATCAATAGTAGATTGTAAATATGCAATTTATATGTTCATAAAGATATCACGTATGAAAATAGAACATAACTACAGTCTTGTATGCTGAACAGTTTGACACATGATACATATGCCCAAATGAAACACATCATATCACGTATAATCAATAGTAGATTGTAAATATGCAATTTATATGTTCATAAAGATATCACGTATGAAAATATAAAGAACTAAAAACTTTACATATCAGCTTATAAAACTGTCCATATACTTAACTAATTAAACACTACGCCATGAAGGCGTATGGGGGAAGTGAACGTATAAATCCACACTTTCTTGGCCTCGTCGCTAGCTGGAGATGAATGATCCGCTTCACGCCCCGGCCGCTTTACCCCGCTACCCATTGGATAGGAAGTTGCGTGGACCCCGGAGCCGATCTGGACGACATGGAGAAGAGAAAATTCTTGTCGACTCGAACTTCGACCCCTCCACCGTCCAGCGCGTAGACGGTCGCTATACCGACTGAGCTATCCCGGCTCCTTTATAGCCCCTCTCAATTTCAATTTCTTATAAATAGCATTCGAGGCAAGGATTTAAGGAAAAATGCATTAGATAACAAAAACCTGTATTGGTTCCCTCTTGCTTTAGTACAGAAAGAATACTGACTGATCTGACATGACATAAGGCCGTTATACGTCCCTTTCCCACCACGGAAGCCCGGGTTCGATCCGAGATGAGATCATCTGGTATTTATGATTAACTGGAGCATATTTTCTTCTACTGCTTAGGTTTCCCATGCCAGTTTTCATTCTACACAATTTTCCACATTCATCAATCATCCAGAGCTGCTACAATAGGCGGGCTAGTGGCCAGTGTACCAACTGAATCCAGTCTCACCCCACTCCTTCAATTATAAAAAAAAATGACGTCAGGAACAGGAAGCTTCCTCTCTTAGAGGCTGAAAGACGGTATAGACCGCGCGCCCACGATCTTGAGGTAATCCCTTGCAACTCAGACAGTCAAGTGGTCCGAAGTTGTTCCATTTCCGCACTCTAATCACGTCTCCATAGCTGATTCTGTATTCTGCGGACGGCAGTACGACTACGTCTAACAGATTCTGTGGCATCTGTAGATGACCGTTTATCATGTGTCCGCTTGTGTTCAAGTCCGAAGATGCCTTCCTGTCATTCCATATAAACACAAGTAGTCTACCATTTCCACTGGCTTTGTTCTGTTCATAGGCAGGCGCATTTAGAAGAAAATAATCCACATTAATTTTTCATGTGCGCACATTGGCAAGAAACAGGGCCAAGTAATATTGTCACATGAAGGGGTGACTGTAGACGGGGTTTGGATTGCATATTGGATGTACTGACCACCTACACACGCCATCCGTAACTACAAGTGGTTACAGCGCTATCGATGATCTATATATACACTTTATAGTTTACCGTTAACACACACTAGGTTTCTCAGTTATTACTAGTCGTATCTTGGCAACGGATTTATAAGAGTCTCACTGTAACTACAGCATACATAAATTCTTCAACTGAACTCGCTGTCATCGCTTCTCCATCATCTTCGATTGCCGTTTAAAGAAAATCCGTCAATTCTGAACTAACCGCTCATTTGGAACTCCGGTACTGAACTGACTTTTCAAGTCAAAGTCAAAGTTACGTTATGACCGATGGTCAGTGGGCCAGTCTGTCTTGGAATGAAGCACCCATCTGATGCTTGAGACCAGATCTTTAATTACTGTATGACAATTATAGACTTGTTGATGTGGGGCACCCTCTCTGACGAGGAAACGGGTCTGCCGTTTACAATTGCAGTTGGCCCTCGCCAGGGCAGTCATTCTCTGGTCTGAGTCCGTGGGACTCATAAACACATTTTACTGTCTCAGATTCGAGATCCCCGAACCTGAAGGGGCCAGCTTTCTGTATTTGTATCCCCCAGGAACAGGGTGGTGCAGTTATACCCCCAGGCATTGAGCTACCTTTTCATCGCCTCCTACGACTCTCAGGGCTACAGTGGAGGCATTCGAACCCGTCTTCACACGGCAGTCACTGACTTTCCACAACTTGAACTTTTCTTTATAACCACTTTACACGGACCTAATAGAAAACGCCGTTTACAACAGTGCATCTATTGTGTGTTTATCGATCCTCTGTTCATATACGGATTCTTCTATTGTTGCGTGCGTATTAATTTAAGCGGGAAACTGTTTACCAAGCCGTTGCCGAATAATGAAATATTCCGGCTTTCAGGCGTCATGTCACAATATTAAAAATGTTCGGTAAGGTCTCTTCAACCCTGAAGATGGAGGAGATATGGTCCTCCGAAACATTGGTGAACTACCAGGTTATACGATGTTACACTCCAGAAGAACTTATTCTTCATAGTTACCACTGCGTGCAAATCACATCGCACAGAAATATTTTGGTACCCCGAGTCATGACACCTTGTAACCTTGTAGCTGTTCCGAGGAACATAATGCCTCCATCTTCAGGATAGAAAGAGAGAACACAGCTGTACGCAACCCTCTGAATCTAGGAATGCTACCCTTTGTTGTAAGTATGCATGACGCAACGATTCGGTTCAGCGGCCTTCATATGAAGACTATTGCCGCTATTGCAATTAGCAAAGCTGGATCCCCCCAGTGGATCTTGACGTAATGGTGCGCAGGCTAATTCTGTGATGTCATCAGATCTAGATGTACATAATGCAATTAATGTTAATTGTTGTCAACAGCTGGAAGCTCTGGAAATTTGAACACAATTCATTACTAACGCCGGGGCTTACAAAACCTAAGCACAAAGCTTCTGGTCTGTGCCAGTGTTTGCCTTAAACAAGGTTACGTAAGAACCCTTTATCTTTCTTGTGGTTTCAAATGGGACCTCCTATCCACCAACATATTTGTGTGTAAAAAAAAGTAAAACTATCATTGTAACAGGTCTTGAAGGTCCATAGGGTTGTGAGACGTTGAAGGTCCAAAGGGTTCTGAGACGTTGAAGGTCCCACATTATCTATACAATTGGCTCACAGATGGCTGCGAGGGTCTCAGCGTTATGTGCCGGCCTCTCTTTACCACCCAGGAAGATTCCTGGTACTCATTTCTGTTAGATGTTGAGTCGACTCCAGGGCCATAGTGCGGCTGGAAGGATTAGGTCAATTGAAAAATCCAATGACATCTTCGGCGTTTGTTTATTGATTACATACCTACCAATCGGCGCTACAGCCCTGGGTGAGCCTTAGCCTCCACTACAAACGGTCTCCACTGCTCTCTATTCCTCATTCTTTCCACTTATCCTAGGCTGCTTGTTAGGTTTCTGAACAAAAATTATTTTTATAGGATGAGGTTAGTAGCTGCTGTCCAACTACCAACCTGGAGAACCAGGGGTTTTCTCTTATTCCCATTCTACCCTTTGACATTTCGGGCATGAGTGACTCTATCGGCAGTAAAACTACCGCCAGCATAGCTCTCCGGGTCACAGAGTCACGCAAGCCCCACCACCACGACAAGGTTGAGTCAACTTTTGGGGGGGTTATTAATTAAGTTATGAATTTATTTATTTATCTTAGTTTATTTAAAGAACTCATTATACTCGTATGTAGAGTGAAATTATAGAGTTAGCAATAATGAATTGAGAATAATGTGTTAGGAATTGGTGGTGGCCTAATTTCAGCTATTGATTCGTTCCAGTCTCTCCAGGAAAATGAACTAGTACCTTAAATTATACCACAATCGCTTCCTTCCAGATCCTTTCTGGTTGATTATTCACTATCATGCAGTCACTAGGCGCCCTGCAGCCTGAGTTGGTGACAGCGTGATTAAGTATAGGCTGAAACTGGAGATCAGTGAGGTGTGTTTAATTCACGAACAAAACAATAAATCAATATTCGTTACGTCAGTAAAGGGAAGATTATGAAGATTTGTCCACGACCTTAATCGTTGCTTGAACCAACAGCGGCCCGTCAGATATACCTACATGTTAATTCAGGATAAATGTGCAGAAATTTGATAACTAATCCAATAGCTAATATTGATCGATTATGCTATATACTTAACCCTTTAAAAATCCAGTGGTTAGTATATGTACCATCTGCTTTAACATAATAAAAATCTGTACTCTGTCCAAAGAGTGTATCTGTGTTCCGTATGGTTCTCACAGTAAACAGCGATTGTTTCCCTAAACAGCATTAACCGGTTGGTCTTTGTAAAGGATACGTAATGTGTTTCCTGCGAGGTACGAACTGAACATTTATATATTATTTAAGAGTAATTAAATCTCGAAAGAGCTGAAGTATTCATAACAGACATTTACATCTCTGACGGTCCGTGAATTAGTCCATCTCGTTGTCGAGTCCCTTCTGGCCCTCAAGACCATATTCTAAAACGAGTAGATGGATCTTTCCCTTGTGAGCTATGACTGAACCTTAGCTAAACACACTGCATCACTATTAAAACCCTAGCTGGTTAAAAAAGGCAATATATCTGTTTGTTATGAGGATCATACATTCCAGCAACAAAATACATTTTCTTAACGATGATGCGCCGGTCACGGTAGCCGAGCGGTCTAAGGCATGCACTGTCTTCGCTCGCTCGGAAGCCGGGATCGTGGGTTCGAATCCCACTCAGGGCATGGATGTTTGTGTGCGTTTTTCTGTGTTTGTCTACAGGTAGAGGCCTTGTGACGAGCTGATCACTCGCCCAAGGAGTCCTACCGTATGTGTAAGATCTAGAAAAACCGAAGTGAACGGAGAATTTCATGGAGGTAGGCCTAGGCCCACTGGGGCTGTAGTGTCAAAGGAAAAAAATGATGATGCAGGTGGTATCCATACATACAAGTAGAGTAACCTTAACGCTTTAAAAATTTGCAATATTGTATTAACATTTTGCAGAGAACACAGAATACAGAAGTTTATTTATTTAGCTCTTTAGGACCCAAGGCATCATGAATAAGCCTTCCATTCCTCTTCATTATTTTCCTCTTCTTTATTTTCCTTCTCTCTCCTTTTATCTCTTTCTCCGTGTTCTCTCCCTTTCCTACTTTTCCTCCTCCGCCCCCTATTCTCCTCATTTTCCTCTTCCTCTTTTCCTGCTCCGTTTTATCCATTCCTTCTTCCTCCTTCTAGCTTTCTTCTCCTTTTTCTTCTCCTTCCTTGTCCTCTTCTCCTATTCGCCTTTTCCTTCTTTTCATATCCTATCTCTCTTTTCCGAATCTTCCTTTACTTGTCCTCATTTATCTCTGTCTTCGATGCCATGACCCTCGCATTTGTGCCTTCAGGATCAGAAATGCTTAACAGATCTCATGGTCTAATTAAGTTTCTCGTGCTCTTGTACTTTCAGGCAATCCTGACAACTGAGCTCATTCTGTGGTCCTGGTGATGGTGTTGGCAGTAACCCTCGGAAGTACTGGTGGTGGTGGTGGTGGTGGTGGTGGTGGTGGTGGAGGAAACTAACAACCTGTGTAACATCTATACCCCTTCCTACTGCCTACAAGACCGATGGATTGTAACAGAACAACCACGCCTCCTTTTCTTTATGCGGCGGAAAATACCTCTGCACTCTCGACTTCCCTGTTTCAACGGAAAAACAAATTATCACATTCCTCGTGTTGTAGTAATCATATGAAACTTCTTGGGTATAACACTCAGATATGAAAATGGAAAGAAAGAATTTTAAACATCCGTGATCTCTACTTCATTACGTACCTTAGTCACTTTCTGGAATAGACGAAGAATGTAAATTAATTTTCGTATGAAATAACATAACTTTATTATATAAATTTTTATGATATACTACAAAACACAACAACCGCTCACATAGCCCTCTTGAGTAACAAGATATTGCATATAGAGTTATATCTAACCGTTTTTATGAAACGTGTGGTAGCTCAAGAATTTCATGTCTAAATACAGAAGGATTCATCACGCAGATTCATCAGCCCCGTATAAATTAAAACATGTGAAACGAAAATTTTATAATAATTACGTGTACTCAACAGACCTTCGTAACATTAGTCACTACACCGTTCTCTTCTAATTGTATTCAGAATAAAACGTGTAAATAGCGTTCAAAATGGAATCGGACTGGAATAACGACACCACATACGGAACTGAGGAAAAGAACTGTAGCCAGGCGAAAGTGCAGTACGGGAGTAGTTTGGGTGTGGCCCTAGCAGTTCCTGAGTGGGAGGCTGCAGTAACAGCCCTCACGCTCACCTCCATCATCCTTCTCACCGTGGTTGGCAACATTCTAGTTATTCTAAGTGTCTTCACGCACAAACCGCTGAGAATAGTTCAGAACTTCTTCATAGTATCACTGGCAGTTGCTGATCTAACTGTAGCGTTATTGGTATTACCATTTAGTGTTGCTGTTCAAATTCTAGGACGCTGGGAATTCGGTATACACGTGTGTAAATTGTGGTTAACTTGTGACGTACTTTGTTGTACTGCTTCTATATTAAATTTGTGTGCCATAGCTTTGGACAGATACTGGGCAATAACTGATCCGATTAACTACGCACAGAAACGAACTCTAAAACGTGTTCTTTTCATGATAGGAGTTGTATGGGTACTCTCTGGAGTTATCAGTTCTCCACCGCTCATTGGTTGGAATGACTGGCCAGAAGTATTCCATAATGATACCCCGTGCCAACTCACGTCCCAACAAGGATACGTTGTTTATTCCTCTCTTGGTTCCTTTTTTATTCCACTGTTTATCATGACTGTTGTTTATGTAGAGATCTTCATAGCAACAAAGAGGAGATTAAGAGAGAGAGCTCTCGCGTCCAAACTAAATGTTGTCAAAATCAGCGAGGCACAAAACATGTCCGGAAAGGTCGTGCACAATGATCAAGATTCCGTAAGCAGCGAGACGAACCACAACGAACATCCACATCTCTGTGATGGGAACACCAAGACAAAGGAAAAGAAAAAGAAATCTAAGAAGAAGAGGAAGAAGAATATCGGTGATGGTTCCTTGAAAGACAGATTCCTTCAGAAGCCGATCATAGTAGCCGAAGATTCCGTTACGGACAATATGGGAGATCCTCCATCGGGGTCACAGTGTGTTGACAGCTCAAATCATTGCGGTGAGGAGAATCAGACGCCACCTACAAACACAACGACGACAGAATCGCCCAAATCAAGAAATGAATGTCAGAGAGGGAATGCACCCCCTTCTGCAATTTCAGCATCAGTCCCCGTCCCGCCTTCTGGTGCCAAGAGGCAACTTCCAATTTACCAGTTCATAGAGGAGAAACAGAGGATTTCGCTGTCGAAAGAACGGCGCGCCGCAAGAACACTGGGGATTATCATGGGTGTGTTCGTGGTGTGCTGGTTGCCGTTCTTCCTTATGTACGTCATTGTACCATTTTGTGTTTCCTGTTGTCCGTCTGACAAGTTGATATATTTCATCACTTGGCTAGGGTATATCAACTCTGCTCTAAACCCTATAATCTATACCATATTCAACATGGATTTCAGGCGAGCCTTCAAGAAACTTCTTCATATAAAGCCCTAGTTTGTTTTCAGTTTCTGGATGTGAGGTGAGACTGAGTTCACGTGGTACGTCGACCAATAATTGGCCTATTGTACCAGCTCCTGATGATAGCTGATGAGTGTGGAGCAGTTGGTGTAATGAGAATTTACAGGGGAAACCGAAGTACTCAGAGAAAACCTGCACAAACACCACTTTGTCCAACAAATCCTACATGATTTGACCTAGGATCCAATCCGGGCCACTGCTGTGTGAAACCAGCAATTAACCGCCTGAGTTATGACGTGGTCCTTACAAATCACTACGCACTGACAGCCCAAACACACTTTCGGGTGCTTTTGACAAAAGTATTTACCAAAAAATGTACCTGCGTGGTTGAATACAAGTAAGTTACTTCTCTTTACTGACACAAACTGAGCAGTACCTGATAGTATGCCCACAGTATTTCTGTCGAATATTCAAACCCCACACTCTTATTTCTAAGTTTACCTTCCATAATGATTTGAGTCGGGGTATCTCAGTCAGTATAACGACTGGGCTACGGGCTGGACGATCAGGGTTCGATTCCCAGCAGTGGCAAGGGATTTTTATCTCCTCCATAGCGTTCAAGCTGGCTTTGGCAATGGGTACTGGGGTGAAGCTAACCACTCGCCAAATGCCGAAGTTAAGAATAATTGAGCTGTCCCTCCACTCCCCTATACGCCTTCATGCCGTGGTGTTTGATTAAATAATTAAGTGCAGGGATAACTTTACCTTTACACTTACCCTACCGACTACCGTAACGTATAAGCCTCGGCAGCTCAGCCGCTAAAGTAACCGGTTGCGTGCTGGACTGCCAGGGTTCGGTTCCTGGCAGGACTTTCTCGCAACCACAACTTAGCTGGCTCTTGGGTTCACCCCGTGTCCTCTCAAATGGATACTGTATGCTCTTTCCTCTACAAAATCTATTTCCGAGGTTAAGTATGTGTGTACCTTTACCTCCACTTCGCTCTACACCTTCAAGGCATTGTGAATAACCTCGAGGACAAATTCACTTTTGAACTAACGAACACCTCAATTTTGGATCATTGTTAGTAGCACTCCTCACCGCGACGGACTCCACTTTCACTGTTTTGGTATACCGAAGCACGTGATCACTTGCACGAACTGATTAGAGTGGATGAGGGTCGGGCTCCCCCGTTTCTTAACCCCACCAATGAAATAATAACCATTGATCGTGCCGCTTAGCGCAGCGTTAACGCTCTAGACTCGTACACAGGAAGTGCTGGGTTCAAATCTCGGCCAGAACACAGACCATAATGACCGTGGTTCTTCGTGGTTTCCCTCAGTCGCTCCCGGAGAACATTTGGAGCAGATATGAACGCTTCCTTCCAAATCCTTCGTCATTCTCATGATAAATGATCCTAACATTTGACGTTTTATGGTCTAGTTTCTGATAGCTACGTAAAATAAACGGCTAAATGAATGCGTGCAGATACACCCTTATTTCTCTATAGGCCTTCATGTCTTAGTGTGTAATTAAGCATAAGGCCAGTTTAATTCTGCCTTTAGTAGATCTGTTCATGTTTTCAGGGTCTGTGAAGTCACGAACTGAGCTGAATTTCCTACTGAGACTGGTCGCAAAGTTGTTTCAGTTGAAATTAATAACATGAAAGCGTTCACGGAAATGTTCATATTATATTTTTCGAAATCAATTTTTCTGATTTATTATAATTCAGATGTGAAGTTAAACAGCCTTCAAAAACACACTCCACATCCCCTTAAAACGTCACATGAGTCAGATATATGCTCTTGGCTACAGGGCAGATACACAGGCCTCCCTTCCTCGATGAGAAATCGTGTAATGGATAACGAAGTTAGTCGATTTACGTTTCTTGCGTCCGTAGCTCATACCCCAGTTCTTTACCATAAACATCATCAGCGTCTTTTCGTAAACCTGTCAATCGATAATGTATTAAGCGTAAGTAATTTATAAAGTAAACATTTGTGAAAGTGGCTGCCGCTTTTGTAATAGAAATTATCAGTTTTATATCCCTCCGGGTTTGTTTATATAAGTTTTAATGCTATTAGAATTATCGTAGATGGCTTTAAATTGAACAAACGACAGACACAATTGGGAGTGATAGAAAAACAGAACTGGTGTTTGTATGCCGAAGCAAAACCTGAAAGGAAGCGCCGAAAAATTCTATCCAAGAAATCTTTTACATGAATTTATTGAAGTATAGACAAAGACTGTATAGACTAGCAACACGCCATGTCCTCACACGAGTTGCAAAGTGATTTGATGTTGACGGTGGAATTTTTGGAAATGTATTACTCTAGGTAAACTGTACCAACTTTGTCACTTGAACAATTAATACCTGTATTAGAAACAGTACGTAATATCTCTTTCTTAACAACAATTTTGGAAATGTACAGTGAAATATCTTCATCTCGGAAACCGTTTGGAATAAGGCACATGAAGAACGTCACATATTCTTAGGGCAAAAAGGGATCAAGCATTGTTAAAAATATCCCTCTTCTTTAATTTCATCTTCGATAATCATTTCCCCCCCTTCCTACTGTCATCAGTTTTAATTTTTTTCCTCTCGCTCCCACTGTGGAGCACAGGGGTGATTTCTCAGTTTCATGATAATTTTACAGACGGTAGAACTCCTTGGGTGGGTGATCAGCTCGTTGGAAGGCCTCTACCTGTACACAGAATAAACATACACATACTAAACATCCATGCATTGTGTGGGATTCGAACCCATAATCCCGGTTTCCGAGCGAGCGAAGACCTCTCGGCTACAGTGAGTGGCATCAGTTTTAATTAGACTCGGTAATTCCCCAGAGAATTAATATCACAATAATATGAAAAATTGTCAAAAATATTACTGATTTATCCATATGAATGTGTCAGTGCTATCCGCTTTACATGCTATCCGTCAGTTGGTAATAATTGTTCAGCATCTGCAGTGCCTCTAAGAACCCCAATTCCATAAAATTACATTAAAAGTGCAAGTATCAGCGTGAAATTATATTTCGATCAGTTTCACTTATTACCGGGCAACTGCTTTGCTGTTAAGTTCACAGCGGTCATGTATTACGTCGAATCAACATTCACTGTCACTTCAGAATTACGTTGCTGTTACGTCAGTAGCTAGTATTGCTGTGGAGTTACTTTGCTATAATTTCCATAGTGAATATAAATGTGAAATTACATTGCGATAAATTTCGCAGTTAGTATCAATGTGGGACTATATCCTCTTTAATCGGGAAAGCTCAGTTAGTATAGTGACGGCCTATGGGCTGGACGGCCCGGGTTCTATTCTCGGCAATGTAAGATTCTTTCTTCTCCACAGCTTCCAGGCCTTGCCCGGGGCTCCTTCCCCGTGAATAAAGAGGGAGGGGGGTGAAGATGTCCAATCTATATCTAGTACCGACGCCAGGAAAGTGGAGCTATACCTCCACTCCCCAATGTCTTGCGGGCATAGTGTTTAACTAATTAAGCACAGGGGCAACATTTTACCACAATGGGCGTCATTGGAAATAATGCATAGTAAACTTAGTACGAAGAAAGTATAAATAAATCGTAAACTACTTTAAGTTCAATGAAATATTCCTTAGAGCTAAGCAAAATTTGATCGAATTTACCTCAGTTACAGAACACACGTTGATTATTTTAGAAATAGAAAGAGAAGGACGAGAGGAGAAAGAAAACTTCCGAGAAATATTTTTATATCAACAAAATTTTAATTCCTAATTCATCTGAACTTTAATATCGTCACAAAATGAAATGTGAATTTCTTATATGTAAAACGCGGTAGAGTAGTTAGTTGAGGCACTATGTTAAAAGCCGGAAGCTCGCGGGTTCGATTCCCGATTAAGTCATTGGATTTTTCAGTTGATCTTATCCTTCCAGCCCCTCTATGGCTCTGGCGGTCGACTCAGCCTCTAACGGAAATGAGTATCAGGAATCTTCCTGGGGGTAAAGGACGGCTGGTGCGTAAAGCTGACAACCTTACCACCTTCTGTGAGCCGATTGTTTAGAAAATGTGGGAGCCTCGACGTCTCACAACCCTATGGGCCTCCACGGCCTGTTACAAGGATAGATTTGCTTTTTAATTTTACTTAATTTATGAAATAACTATATTTGTTTAAATACTTTAGATGAATTCAAATTATAACGTTGTGAATTTTGATTTTCTCTAAAAGCTCTTGAATTTGTTTATTGCCAAAAATCTTACTTCAAAAGTAAACAATTAAACGGCTTTCATATAATCCATATAACCGATTAAAATATGGACAGGAATGATGTTTAAGGCACAGTACCTATTTGTTTGCAAATATTCTTCCACGTGAAGTCACGTGTACGTGATCTGTCCTAGTTTCTGTAACGGTTTTTAAGAAAACAAATACAAATTTGGCTGCAAAGTCCAGAGGAAAACAATGCAATTTTCACAATTGGTTAAGTGTTCGATAAGAGGTGGATTTATTTCGCGAATAAATTCGACGAGGTCAGTAAACGGCCCATTTTGAATTTTAATATTACCGTATGACTACTGACCGATTATAAATTATGTGAATTTTTTTTTCAATAGAACTGCTGCAGCAACTACTTTCGAGCAAAAATGCTGCGTTTGAAGTGAATGAATTTTTTCTTCCAATCACTTTTCCTTCACAGCTACTTTATTACCATTCCGCTGACGTCACTAGGAGGCCGAGATATTTTTGACATTTCATAAATTCCTTCCTGAAAATCGAACCTCTTTCCCGTGAAAATTTCACTGCAGTTTTGTGCAAACCCAGGTACAAAATTGGAACCTGGATAAGTTACTGGGTAAGTGGACAAGGCTGCAGGATGGAGAACCACAGAATCGGATGTGGATTCCCGGCCCAGAGGCAAGAAATTAGTCTTTTATTCCAGACCTACACTGAGGCCTTACCACTTTCCTATCCAGTGGGTACTGGAGGATCCTTCACGTGGTGTAAGACGACCGGAGCGTGAAGCTGAACATCCACCTCCATCTACTTGAAAATGAAATAAGCGTGAAGCTCTACATCAGCCCCCTTAGGCGTCTTCATGGTGTGTTGCTTACTTAAGTTCAAACAAGTTTAGAGCAGGCATACAACTGATAACCATACAAAAGAAAAACCTTCTAAAGTAACACTAACCCTTTAAAGCCATTTATTTATTACTCATATTGTTACTATGGCGTAGATTGTAAATTTTTAATAAAAAAACAAAAATTTTAAAGACTGAATTTCTTATAAATAATATATAAAAATTCAGTTCGTACCTCACAGGAAGCACATTACATCTCCCCTACAAAGCCCAACCGGTTAATGCTGTATAGGGAAACAGTCGCTGTTTATTGTGAGAACCATACGGAACACACAGATTCACTGCGTGGGCAGAATATATAGCAATTCAGTTCGTACCTCACAGGAAACACATTACGTCTCCACTACAAAGCCCAACCGGTTAATGCTGTTGAGGGAAACAGTCGCTGTTTATTGTGAGAACCATACGGAACACACAGATTCACTGCGTGGGCAGAATATATAGCAATTCAATTCGTATCTCACAGGAAACACATTACGTCTCCGCTACAGAGCCCAACCGGTTAATTCTGTTTAGGGAAACAGTCGCTGTTTACTGTGAGAATCATACGGAACACAAATACACTCTGTGTGCAGAATGCAAAATTCTATTGTGTTAAAGCAGATGTGTGTATAGTAACCACTGGGTTCCAAATGGTTAATAATTGCGTGCCTTTACATGTGAATATTCTTCCGCTATATTAGTTACTTGTACATGCATTACTTTGCAATTGGAATAGACATCCGCTAGATGTTTAGGGCGTCCACAGAATTTTAGACAACGTTTTTATTAGAGAAAAATTAATTGAAATTTGCCATACTTATCGAGTTTCTGGAAATCACTGACCTTTACACAAATATTATATGGGACATAACAGATATTCTACATTCCCATAACTTTTATTTACGATGTTTCTTCTCTCGTGTTAAAATTTAGCAACATAAACCCAAAATGGTATGTAAGCACTGTAATTGGAAGGGTTACCAGCCTAACCACGAAAACTTCCTCACTGGATGGCTAAAGTATTCGTCCTTGCATAGAATCTACTTCTCCGTGTGCCAGGCAATGGAGACCCTACCAGAAGCTGCGCTACCGCCAGCATAATCTTTGACGATATATTATTATATAACTGAAAATACAGCCAGTATAAAATAAAATGTAGGAATAGAGAAAGAACTCTATGGACCATAAGGACAGAGTGATTGAGGAATGAATGTTGGAGCAGACTACGTAATAAATTGAAGAGAATCCGAGACCGACGTTGACCTTTTAAAATATGGAATGAAAATGTGAAGTCGAAATAGGCTTGGTTGCCTACAACATGAGATGGAGAAGAGGAATATTAAATATGAGTCCTTAAAAAAAAAACGAAATGTATGAAATTAACACATGGTCATGATTACATAACGGAAGTCACGGATACCAGATATCACCATGATCTACAGGATGATTCATTTGAGATGTCAGAAAAATGAACAGTTGTATACAAGTTAATGTACGTGTCTCTGAGCATTTTTTGAATATGAGCGAGAAGAATATCCGTGTAGGGTTTTTTTTATTGCTAGTGGGGTGGGACTAAGTCCCTTGTACTGCGGCCACTTCTGACCTATTGTACCAGCCCCAGATGACAGGTGAGGGTGATTGTGGAGCAATTGGTGGAATGAAGATTGGCAGGGGAAACCGAAGTACTCGGAGAAAACCTGCCCCAGCGCCACTTTGTCCACCACAAATCTCACTTGACCAGACCCGGGATCGAACCCGGGCCGCCGCGGTGGGAAGCCAGCGACTAACCGCTTGAGCTATGGCGCGGCCTCCGTGTAGGGTTAATGGAGGGTTTAAAGGCGATTCAGCAGCTTGGCCGCGTGGCGGTGCTAGCGGATGAGAGACAAACATAACGGTCTCACTGCAACAGCGAGCACAGTGCGTCGTATGGTATGTGATATCTGAAACGGATCACCCTGTAATATAGGTAGACCTTAAGTAAGTTTTAGAATAAATTAAAATGAAGGAAGAGTACGTAGGTCAAAACTCATTTGTTAGAAGTACCCACATATTATCCGCTAAAATTATCAAAGGGCCAGAAATATATAAGCAAGAAATCAATTAGACCCTTATGTGAAGTGGCCTTTATAACATTATTCAAAGAAAACCAAACTCGCGTGAAGTAATACACATATAATAGATTGAAAGCCAACATAATTCGAGAAGAATATGTTCCATGGACTTCAAAGTTTGGGTTTTCCTCTACAAATAGCGACTTTGAACTTTACACCAAGTTTCCAAGCTACATGGACACAAAGAACGCTTGAATAAAAGAAAAACTTGAAACGAAGTAATATCAGATTTTTTTCGAAAGAAATAGGTTATACATGTTCTCCTAAGACGGGTGCAATTTATTTTCGTGAAAGTATTTCTACTATTTTTTATTCTATAGACACGGGTTATAACATAAAATATGACAACTGAAAAATATTTCGAAAATATCTTGTGCAACTTGAAAATGAACGAAAATGTGTTGCAACAATAGTATTTTTATTCTCAGTATATATATATGTATATATAGAACATGGCCTCTTATTGATATTCAATTTGTCTATGAGAGGTAGCATGTTTTAAAAATAGCAAATTTTATACAGTGTAGAACTACGCACTTTCTTGGCGTACCACTTTTCGTGTTACAACGCAATAAATTCGATATGAAATTTGGTATGTCTTGCTCACTTACGTTTAATTGTTCTCCATAAATTGCCTGTCTCATTCTGGAGTCACCTATAAACAACTGTTATAATTATCTGTAAAAAACACACCCAGTTTCATATCAAATTTAGTTCCGTGCGACGAAATTAGATATATCATAAAAATGCATAGATTTACCATACACATTGATAAAAGTCTTTATCCATTGATTTCTTAAATGCTGTGGTATTCCTATTTCCTTTGAGGTAATTTATTTAATAATATATTTGAACTGTGAAATGATCGATTGTAAATTAGAAATTAATTATTTATAACATATGATAACGTAGTGTGTTAAATATAGACAAGTGGATATTTATTCGGGGATGTAATATATAGATTAGTTTCGCTTCTTAAGATATTAAAAGCATGAAAAGACACCCCAATAATTTATATTTTATTTAAGAAACCTATAAATACTCTCACTACAAACAAAATTCCATTTAACGATTAATGGAAATTTATTACATTGTGTATAATAGTAAAGCGTTGTATTAGTAGTATGTTGTTGTTTACTTGTAAATAAGGAAGCATCTGTACAATTTGTTACTTTCTACTGAATTAAAATGTCATGTAATAGAAATTTGTGTCCCTTAATTGTCTTGCTCGTGCACAAAATTTTGCTAATACGTGCAAATTCTGGGGTGATCCTTCAACACTGTTTCTGAGCCCAACTGCTGATGGAAGATCTTCCCGATAGATTTCAGAATTTTTATGTTAATAAATCATTTTCAGTTTATTTTCTATGTCTTCACATTTGTCACAGAACATCATACACACACAGAGCAAGAATTGTATGTACGAAGTTCCCATTTCTTTCATGTAATAATAAGTCGTATATCTGTTGCTACTTATGTAATTAGTATATGTAAATAACTCATAAAATAAAAATATCTGTCTTTGGGATTGATCCATCTTTCAATTTTCTTACAGTCCCCTGTTTATAATCTTAATGTTATCAATGAAACTTCTGTCATTCAGTAAATAGCAAGGCTTATCATTTTACATTTTACGCTAGATGAGCACTATCATATTTTAAAATTTTGTTTCATTTCTTAGGACCGCCTGTGTGGTCTAGTGGTCAGAGTTTCTGCCTACAAATCCAGAGGTTCCGGGTCCGATTCCCGGCGCTACCACATTTTCTGAGAAGTATTGGGTCTGGAACGGGGTCCACTCAGCCTCATGATGATAACTGAGGAGTTGTTTCACGTAAATATCGACTCCGGTCTAGAAAACAGAGATTAACGGCCGTGGGGAGTTGGAACTAACTTCGCCGACAAGCGGCGGTCGCTCGGTCGGTATAGTTCGCCTACGGACTACAGGCCACGGAGTTTGGAGTTGCATTTGTTAGAGGTTTATTTTGTGTGGACATTCTTGAAAGTGCAAATTCTCTCCGCAATCGTAGACATTTGGTGTGTTACGTTGTCACATTTTTTTATAAATGATATTTCTACGACATGTTTCGAATTTATAAGGTCATCAGCAGGTGGAAACATGACGTAGAAGCATCATTTATGAAACAGTGACAAAGTAACACACCAACAGTTAATGAGCACGACAACAAGTTGCACCTGGAAGACTATCCCTGAAAATCAAGTCGCTTGTAGTCTGGGGGTGCCCGGCTCGATTCTCGGCCGGGACACTACCGTCCTTATTTCAGGTTTTTCTTGGTTTTCCTCACTCCCCCAGATACATGCCTGTATGACATTTCAGACGATGCCACGACTGTTTCCTTCCACATTTTTCGGATTCATTACTCAAGAGCTATCCTCTTTTTCAATGCCATACTTACAGGCTGGTGCTACTTACAGTGTCGTTAATTATTTAATTTATTTGTAGTTTATTCAATGAAGCTTTCAGTAGCTCAGGCTATTTTTTTCAATAATGAGGCGATATTGAACTATGAATTTGAGACGATACGAAAGAAAGTAACCGTGGCCTATTTCAAGGTATTATCCCGGAATTCGCGTTCAGATATTGGAGAAATTCAAGAAAGACTTCAACAAGCACAGTCTAATCCGGCGGGGTTCGAACGGGGCTCTTCTCGAATACAGGTCCGAAGGTTTACCGACTGAACCAATTAGTTCGGCACAAAGTTGTTAAATAAACAATAAACAAATGTAAATAATATGTTTCTGGACATTATCAATTGTCCTGTTTCTGTTTAAAACACAACGTTCCGGAGACTTCAGGTAAAACTTACTCTATCGATTGAGCCCAACTTTTGCCTGAAAATGGAGGCAGACACTAGTCTCCGAAACGTTTCGTTTCAAATAAAATAGGACGGTGGATAATGTCCAGAAACATAATATTTGTAGTAATAGGCAAAATAGATCAGTGTGGTCGCGTTGCAAAGGCCAAGAAGGCCCACCCCTTATACATCAATATACCGTGTCACTGCCTTCTTGGATTAGTGGTCAGAATTCCTGGCTATACATCCAGCGGTCACCCGGTCGGTATACTCGTAGTTCGCTTGCGGACTAAAACCACGGAATTTTTTTTGTACCATCGTCACAATCTTTTAGATCTCATTAATGAAAAAAATGAGACACGAAGTTCATGTAATTATTTTCTGAAATGTAGGAAGAAATTATAGTTACTGGCAGTTAATACAGTTCGTTTCAACACAATATAAGATGGGTACTGTAAAATCTTGGAAAATTTTATTTTAGTAAGTTGGCAAAGGAATCCACATTTAGATCCCATCCAAAGTGAACTGAACTGTCTGCCTGTGTGACGGGCACGAAACACGTCAAATGGATGCTGACAGAATCGGCACTGTACAATATTTATTTACCTTGTTGAAATAACACCATTAGTGGGCCTACAAACACGACCAGTAGCATGGTTTACCTTCCATCTCAATTCGTTCATTCAATGGTTGCTTTGGTAAGGTTTGGGGGTTATTGGTCAACATCACTCGCAAGCAGCAACAGCCACTGGGAAGCACTACCTAATTCATGTGTTACTGATATGCTCCGTTTAGTTTATGTTTATTCAACTATAGAGCTTCGAACTGTACGATGATTAGTGAATAATGATTTGGAAATTTGTGAAAGTAAACGCTCAGACTAGTCGAATATCTATCGTGACTGAAATTTTCCGTCGTTTTCTTTCAAGGCAAATATTACAACAAAACATAAACACCGTGGCTTAAGTCCGCAAGCGAACTATACCGACCGAGCGAGCGCCGCTTCTCGGCGAAGTTAGTGTCAACTTTAGCGGGTAGAGGGTGTCACGTGGTCAGCGCAACGAATCCCAACGGCCCTTAATCTCGGTTTTCTAGACCGGAGCCGCTATTTTCTTGAAATAGCTCCTCAGTTATCCTAACGAGGCTGAGTGGACCCCGTTCAGACCCACTATTCAGAAAATCTGGTAGTGCCGGGAATCGAACCCGGGAACTCTGACCACTAGACCACTGAGTACGACTTTAAATTAGGTCATGACTGCTTCCTTTCACATATTTTCCAAATCAATTCTCATTAATCGTCCTATCATTATATTATTTGGCTAGAGTGACTGAGAAGATATACGTAAAACCTCGGCCAATGTACACGTATCCGATCTTTGGTCAGAGATTAGATGCCGTTGCTTTCCCGAAGAAGGTGTGCCGTCACTAGAGATACTCGTAATTATGTCGTCACTGGACAGTTCCTAAACTTTATTTTCAACACACGACCGGAAACAAAAATCTCTATACTGGAGATCGCGTTCAAGACATGGACTTTTTCTTCCGTAAGGTTGTCAGCTCAAGATATGACGTAACTTCAGAGGTGTTTTAGACAAACAGTACGAAGCATAAGCTGTAATCAGTGAACTGTAACCTTCAATTTTCTTTCATGGACCGCCTCTGTAGCCTAGTGGTGAGACTTTGCGCATACAGATCCAGAGGTCAGGGTTCGATTCCCGGCGCTGCAACATTTTCTGAGAAATAGTGAGTCTGGAACAGGGTCCACTCAGCCTCGTGAGGATAATTGAGGACTAGGAACCCGAGATTAACGACCGTGGGGATTCGTTGAGCTGACCATGTGACACCATCTATCCGCTAAATCGACACTAATTTCACCGACAATTGGCTGTCGCTAGGTCGGTATACTTCGCTTGCAGACTAAAGCCACGGTTTTTTTGCTACCACATATAAATATAAATTGTTTCTAAAGTAGCTTAATAAATATGAGAGGATATATATAATCATGAATAAGTGGAGTATGACAACCAAATATACAGAAACGTAGCCAAGTATAACAAGTTCTTTCTGATATATAAGAGTTAGTGTTTGAGTTGGCTTCCCTATAAGCACGACAAATATCCCACCCATAATTAATTTCTTTCCAGGTGCGACATGGTTCTCTGGCGTGATATCTACAACTGCTTCTGTAAATCTTAGCCATGGATCATCAACATTTGCAGGTAAAGGCGGAAAGCACATACATCCTGAACAAACCCCCATAAGAAAAATTGTAGTGGAATTAAGACGGGTCCGATATCATGGCCACCTCAAGTCCTCCATCTAGTTAGTTATTAGTTATTGGAGAGGGTGGGTTTCCCCATGCACTGAGACCTGTATTGGTCCATTGTGCTTCCCTCTATGATTTCTACCAGTCTCTATATCCTACCGGTACTGGTGCTTACCATCAGTCCCGCCCAGCCAGCGAGACCGGCTCTACTAGCTGAGAGGTATCTATAATGCTTCCCCCATCTACCAGAGGTATTAGAGACCCCTGTTGGGCGGGAAACGTCCGTTAATTTGGCTCAGTGACCTCCCTTGGAGATATGAGGTTCTTTTACGTGCCGTAAAGCTACGACACGGGACCCACGGCTTAAAGTCCCTCCCGGAGGACTTGTTCCCTGAATTTTTCCGTCCTTAAAAATTCGACGACCTCCGCCGGGTATTTGAACCCGCGTACTACGAGTCATGAGGTGGGAACGTTACCTCTAGACTACGGAGGCCGCTTAAGTCCTCCATCTAACTCCATTGTATGGATTATAACAAGGCCTTGGTTGGAGTGAATTTCTGTCCCTTTCACTAACAATGCAGCTGAAACCACTACCCTTCTAATTCTTGCCATAATTCTCCCACGCAACCCGGAGTCTCGGTTTCTATCGCAGTTTGATCCTCTATAACACGGTCATAATATTTCGTATCGCGTGATGCAGTTGAAGCTGAAATGACGCTATGAGCAGATTTTTTGAAGTGTACAATGCCCATTCTCTGAACTCCTCCAAAATCCCATCTAGTGACGTATCATTTACGGTATAACGGACACAGAAATGTAAACTCTATTTCCCTCTGTAATGAAAACGATATTCCTCTTTTCCTTCAAGAATTTCTCCCTCCCCCTACTTGTACCCGAGTGGAGTTCAGCGCTCCCAACTGCGGCACATGTTTATGAAGCTCTGCTATGATCTGTCTAGAATATCTTTGACAGTGAATCATAGGTTGAAGTGCCAACATCACAGAAGAAAAATTCTTCTTCAGCGAGATCTCGCATGTGACGTTCTTATGGATCAGCATTTATTGGTTGCACAATTAAATATCAACTTCCACGAAATCAGTAACATAGTTTATATCTGTAAACACTGTTGCTATTCATGATCCCGCAATATTGAAGATATTTCAGAGAGACTATATACATGTGTGGCCCGCGCCATAGCTCAAGCGGTTAGTCGCTGGCTTCCCACCGCGGCGGCCTGGGTTCGATCCCGGGTCTGGTCAAGTGGGATTTGTGGTGGACAAAGTGACGCTGGGGCAGGTTTTCTCCGAGTACTTCAGTTTCCCCTGCCAATCTTCATTCCACCAATTGCTCCACAATCACCCTCACCTGTCATCTGGGGCTGGTACAACAGGCCAGAAGTAGCCGCAGTACAAGGGACATAGTCCCACCCCACTAACAATGAAAATAAGTATATACATGTGTACTTCCAACTGATCATGAACCAATGAACAGATGTGAGGTTTGAAGTTCCAACAGTGATTAATATCGTCAAATGTAAGGGTGTGACTTTAGACGGGGTTTTGGATTGGTCAATGGATTTATTGCCCACTTATACACACAACTCGCAAATACAAAACCATCACTGATCTATACACTATAGAAATCACTACACGCTAAGTTTTCTCAGTCTGCTTTCACTAGCTGTTTCCTGGTAAGGGATCTTAACAACGGAGATTCTTCAGCTTTGTCGTCACGCCTTTACCAGATGGCTAACACTCCACAACTGAACTCATTACTCCAGCTATCCTGGTCATATCATCTCGACACGGACCAGATAGAAGACACCGTTCTTCTATTATTGTGTTTGTGTCCGTTGCCACGGGAACGTGTCGCCCAGCAACGAGTCTATACTCTACAGTATTATTACTACATTATTCTGGAGTTTCACATCAAGCAGATTGGCAAATTGGTATACTCCACCTGTTACACGCATGACGTTGCGTCTTTGTCAGTTAGTGACGTAGACCGTTACATCATCAATGTGAAATTACAAGATCCTATTTTCAACATATTTCCTATATTCATATTCTGGTAAGCAAGTCAAACATACTGTCGTGTGACATACCCAACACGTGACGATTTGGTGTCAGAATTAGTTTACGAACTTAAACACGCCACAAGTTACAACTCATTATATTTCCACACGATGGAGAAGGAAAAATTGTTCGAACGCCCAGTGGCGAAAATGGTCGCCATTAGAAAGACCGCTAAGGAAGAAATGGAGGCCGATAGGAAGGCAAAGAAGATTTCATGACAAAATTAGACGCCAACCGATAAAAAGCAGACGCCGATAGAAAAGCCTGGCTAGAAAAGATTGCCACGGAAACGGGAGCAATAAAAGCAAGGGCGAAAGCCATGCGACAAAATATGGGCACCAGCCACAAGGAGATGGTGGCCGAAACCAAACCAGAGAGAGACATGGAGACGGTGGCCTCCCGAGAAACGACGGAGGCGCATCTAGCAGAAGAAGGGATGATGGCCTGCCAAGAAATGGAGGCACGCCCAGAAGAAGAAGAGCCGACGTCAGTGGACATGAAACCTGAGGCGGCAGAACAACGAGAGGTCGCCGAAGAAGACGCCGAAGTAATGCGGGTCGGAGAAACAAAGTAGAAAAGGCGTAAGGACCGAAACCAGCGAAAAAATGAATAAATTGACCCAGGAAAAGGATGGGTGCCGAAGAAAACTGGCAGTCGCCCTCAGAGGGACGAGCCGCCGTGTGGAAGTGGCACGGCAGAACAAAACGAGCAGGAAGGTGTCCCGTCATGCAACAGTGTCATGGCGCAAATGGAACATCTTCAGGAAATGTACGATCCAAGAAAAGTGTGGACCGCGGCACGAATTGGCTGCCGACAGAAATATGACCAGCCGTGCAGGTGTGACATGGCGAAAGGGAGATTTCGTAAAGAAATATTCAACCAGGGTCAATGCTGAACAAGAAACCTGGAAAGAAGAACGGGGATAAAGAACATAGGCGGCAGACGGCCGCTATGCGAGAAGCAAGGGGTGCCAACCAAGGACGCCATTGGAGGGTGTAGATCATGACAGCGATCGCAACTAGGAGGGAGAAGAACTCGTAAGAAGACCTTCTATGAGACTGTCAGAGTGAAGATCCTGAATCGAATAGTCGGATCTTCTGTCAGCCTACGGAATGACAAGGATTGGACCTTGAGAAGGGGTCGACCCCCTCCGAAACGGAAAAAATTAAATAGCGCATGGTGGAGGAGCCGGTAACACAGAAGCAACTGCCTCCCCAGCTAGAACGAGTGAATGAGGGTTGGATGAATGTGAGGGACAAATGTGAAACGACGGAATCGACGAATGATGGACCATGGAATTATTCGGGACGAACAATCCTAAGAAGGGAGCGGAAGATGTAACGGCTGGAGAATAGTCGCTGCAAGAGGAGTAGCCGAAACAACAGGAGACACAGCAAGCACAGCAACGGGAAAGGAAAAAACGGGGATGTACCATTAGGCTGTTCGGGACGAACAACCTTTAGAAGGGAGCAACGTGACGTGGACGGCGCAACGCTCGGTAAACACCCCTCCCTTCCAGCGGTGACGTAACAGCATCGGAGCAACTGCCACTGCTACGGTAACAGGCCAGTCAACACTCTGTCCCCCTCCCCCGCGGTGACATAACAAGGGACACCGCGGTCACTACGGAGCTATAAACAACTTTCGGCAGCGTTCCCCAGCAACGCCTGTAAACTCGGCGTTTACGCAACAGTGAAGCGATGTGAGTTTTCCGCTGTCCGATTGAGGGTTTATAAGAGTTACTAGAGAGAGAGAGAGAGAGGGAGAGTAACCAGTCAGTTTCAATCTAGCAGTCGCCGAGTCGGGTTGTATCAGGTGCATGGCAGTGACTACAGCATGAGAAGTATTTGTGATACTGCCGATGGCAGTAGTTGTGAGATTGTAAATTGTGTAATTGTGAGAGAAAGTGCTCAATAAATTCGCTAGATCCAAGACGGCGTGAAATTATTTGTCGCGTTATACACCCAACACGTGACAATACTTACCTAGAAAGGTCCCCTCCCCACTGTGAATTTTCCTTCGCAAAGTTCGTCCCTGTGACGAGCTGATCACTCGTCCAAGGAGTCCTACCCTCTGTAAAATGATCACGAAACTCAAAATCAGAGGCCAGGGCCCAAGTGAGCTGTATACCCAGGTAAAAAGACGACGCACCATGATTCGCATGGTAAATGGAATTTACCCAGCGTTTCGGAGGAACCTACGGCCTGTCTTCACTCATTACTCACAGAAGATGAAAGTGGGACAGCCTTCCGAAACGTTGGTATTTATCTACCAAACTGCACAGCGTNGAAAGACGACGCACCATGATTTGCATGGTAAATGGACTTTACCCAGCGTTTCGGAGGAACCTACGGCCTGTCTTCACTCTTATTACTCACATAAGATGAAAGTGGCACAGCCTTCCGAAACGTTGGTATTTATCTACCAAACTGCACAGCGTCACATCCAAGAATACCGCAACTTCATGGAACAACTATTTATGGAATGAAATCTTAATATTTTCATGGATTATTTTACGATGCTGTCAGTATTGTGACGTGTGTGTCCATGGTTATGCAACGACTCGGTAAACACATTCGCTCGGAAGCAAACATGCGCAACAATAGAACATCCATTGCTATGCAACGGATCAGTAAACACGCCTCCTTAACTATAGAGGCTGTGTTTTCCGCGTGGTCAATGCAGAGTGGTTATAAAGAAGAATAGAACAGTAGTCGTGAAGTGAGGAGTTGAGTTTCGGGATGACATTCTGCCGGGATATGAGCTTTGGAGCAGAGGAATTGAACTGAGTCTAAGTCTTAGGTATGTGCAGCTGCAGAATAACAGCAAGATAGCAGTTAGACTGTCAAAAGACGACATCGCATGTGATCTTAATTTACATTGAGACGGTTATAAATCCGTTTCTAGGATACGACTAGTGAAGACAGAGAAACCTAATGCATCTGTAACGGTGAACTATAATGTGTGTATAATAGCTATACCGCTGTACTGTTGTGAATGTACAAGTTACAATAAATACAATCATCCAATCCAAAACTCCGTCTGTATCTAAACTTATACAGTCGAAAATGGGATGGTCCGTGAATGATTAGCTGGAAAGAATCTGAAAGGAAGTGGGTAATGCTTTATTTGCCTGGATGAGCAGAGGACACCCAGCATCGCCACCAAGATAAGTACGGAACACATCTGAAATTTAAGTCTAGGGACGTTTCCGCTTCACCAACGTGTTCAGTTTGTCAGTTCCACGCCACTGCAATCTAAACATATAAAGTTCTCAAAATTACTGGATTTTTTTACCTTTTTTCCATCGTCTGGAATTCTAGAAAATAGAAAAACTACGTTTCGGAAACTGGATCTATTTCCGTCTTCAGTCTTCAGTTTCCGAAACGTCGTGTTTTATATTTCCTAGAATTCCGGACGGTGGAAAAGTCCAAAAACCCAGTAATTGTATATGTTATACATCATCGTCAGAACCCTTTAGAATATAAATTCTTGTCCAAAGGATCATATAACTCCTGAAATGGAAGACTGAAATTGAGCCATCACACTAAAATGTCCTTACAATGCAAACAAATGTCAGTCACAGAAAACAATAATTACTCTAACTTCAAGTACCCACAATTAATGTACGCATCAAGATCGAGCCTATAGCAAACATATGCTATAGATTACTCTCGGACCACTCAGGTGCTGCGGAACAAAGCTTGAGAACGAATCATCTAGAGACTGGCACTGGGTTTGGCCTGATCCCGGGACCCTACAAGACCGTTGTAATATCTGCTGCTTGCCCATGGTGCTGCGTCAGGAGACTTCATTGTTTGCTGAGCTGTCCCCTAATGGAACTTTGCGATATCTCTTCCTCTTGATTAGCTCGGGGATTCCCCGGCTCTCTCATCTGCACTGGGGTTTCCTCGTCCACTCGAATATCTCTCTGTGTTAAAGACACTATTCCCTTCATACAAATAAATACACATTTATATTTTATAACTAAAAGATTCCATGTCGTCCAGAACGGCTCTGGGGTTCACCCATCCTCCTATCTAATAGATACCGGGGGCTCTTTCCTTGGGGGTAAATCGACGGGGGCGTGAAGCTGACTACTCACCTCCAGCTAGTGACGAGGTCAAGAAAATGTGGATTTGCAAATCTACTCCCACACATGCCTTCATGGCATATTGCTTAATTAGTTAAGCAGAGGGATAAATTTACCTTACATAAAAGACTTTGTTTTGGTCTTCCTTGATCCTTTTTTGAGTAATACGTTGAGTCCCCTGGATATAGGCTACCAACATTTCGCAATGCTAGTCCATGGAGGTGGTGGTGGTGGGGGGTGTAACGTCAATTCTCTGAACAGACTACGTTTCCTATTCTACGTGTTAAATGAATGTGGTGCACGCAGTAGTGTAGTTAGTTGAGACATTAGCTACAAGCCAGAAGGTAGCGGGTTCGATTCCAGATGAGGTCATTGGATTTTTCAAATGACCTAATTCTTCCAGCCGCACTATAGCCCTGGGGTCGACACAGCCTCTAACAAAAGTAGTACCAGGAATCTTCCTGGGGGTAAAGAGCGACCGGCGCGTAAAGTTGACAGACTCACCATCATCTGTGAGCGAATTGTTTAGAAAATGTGGGAGCCTCGACGGCCTGTTGCAGTGATACCTTTACCTTTCTTACATTTGCGTGTTCAAGGATTTTATAATTTCACTTTAAATGTTTGCTAGAAAATATTCTCTGAACATTTCACTTGCCTACATAACATAATGCCCTTTGGTGTTCGGATGGCCTCGAGTTCAACTCTCTACCCGGAGCCCTGCCTTTTTTTTTTCAGCTCTTTCTCAGTGTCTCAGGGACATGTTTTAGAATTAGTATCTAACAAGCCGGTCACGGTAGCCGAGCGATCTAAGGCATGTACTGTCTTCGCTCGCTCGGAAGTCAGGATCGTGGGTTCGAATCCCACACAAGACGTGGATGTTTGGTATGTGTATGCGTTTATTCTGTGGTTGTATTGTCATATGTTTAGGTAGAGGCCTTGCGAAGTGCTGATCACCCGTCCAAGGAGTCCTACAGTCTGTAAAATGATCAAAATGAAATAAACAACCTCGACACCGAAAGGCATAAGAGGAACGGATTAAGTAAGTAAGCAAATATCTAATAGAAGCTGTACTCAGTTCACGTTTCACAATCATTTCCTTGTTAGAAGCTACTAACTTATATAGTTGAAAAATGTCTATAAATTAAAGAAATTTTCACTCAAAATAAAGAAGTCCACAATTATTCTTAAAATGCATTAGTATGCACAGTATCATACTCATAATAAATATGAAAACCGATATTTTAAGACATAATTATTTACTTAAATTTATAGCGGTTATACGTAATTATCAGTGTGGGCTACTTCAGTGACCGCGTGGTCCAACCGCTCGAATTGTAGAATTCCGATTTGAAATCCCTCTCGCTCCACGGAAGTATATCCGAGACTTTCTGCTTGTCTGTGTTCCGTGTAGGTACGGATCGTGCCACTGGCCTATCCCCTTCGAAAGAGACCTAAAAATGTCTGGAAGATTAATAGTTTCCGGCGTCAATTCAGAATTGGAACAGGTCAGACTCTGCCCATCAGAGAACATAATCCGTAAAGGCCGAAGAAACAGTACTGCCAACATTAAAAAATTGTTTGAAAATAAATTACAATTTTCCGCAGTGTAATTAAATTAGAAAAATATTATTAGACTTCATATATACTGAGCAGATGACTTCAATTTCATTTTAACTCTTCATATAACTTGTGTTCAAAACAGGAAAAGATTATAAATAGCGAAATTCAACCGCTTCCCGAAAAAAAGCTTCAAACGGTTTTCAATGGTTTTTAATAATTCCTTTTTTCCCCCGAGAGGGAAATTGGGAATATTTGTTTNCAGTGGAGGGCTCTTGTGAACACGGTTATGAACCTTCGGGTTCCATAAAATGCTGGGAAACTCTTGAGTAGCTGCAGAATTAGCGGCTCCTCCAGAAGGGCTCAGCTCCTTGAGTGAGTAAGTAAGTAAGTTAGTTCATAATGTTGGCCGCGGCGGCCCGGGTTCGGTCCCGGGTCTGGTCAAGTGGGATTTGTGGTGGACGAAGTGACGCTGGGGCAGGTTTTCTCCGAGTACTTCGGTTTCGTTCCACCAATTGCTCCACAATCACCCTCACCTGTCATCTGGGGCTGGTACAATAGGCCAGAAGTGGCCGTAGTACAAGGGACTTAGTCCCACCCCACTAGCATTTAAAAAAAGTTCATAACGTTTCTCTAGATGCCACGGAAACCGTTGCACAAACTGCCTTCATTACAGGCACGTTCTTTTTTAATTTAGTGAAGCGCCCTCAAACAATTAAACTACCGATACATAAATTTGGAACACGTCATAGATTATTTCCATTGAACTTTCAACTCAAATTAAAGGAAAGAAAATCGTCATTTTCCACTAATGAAATCTACAATTCTAAAAATACTTTGTCAAGGATATGTAGTAACATGTCTTCTATTTGGAACTGCAACAACATTCAGCACTAAGAGCTGCACAAAGTAGGCCGCACACCGGCATGCGTCAAGACATGTAACAGTCAAGACACGATTTCTACGATGTGACGCAAAAAGATAAGTACAGTCGAAACGAATGAGATTACGATAACCGCCGCACACCGGTTCGTCAGCATGAAGCTGACGTCAGCATCATGACTCAGACCGGTGTGCGGCGGTTTTCATAATCTCATTCGTTCCAACTGTGCTCCTTTCTTTGCGTCACGTCGCATATATCGTGTCTTGATGCATACCGATGTGCGGCCTACCTAAGACGCCATTTCTGTCGAATCGAGAGGCGCCTCAAAAATTAAAACTTTTTTTTCCTCATACGGTAATATATTTTATACACTTTACGGTTCACAGTACTTCCACAACGAGCCAACACACATAAACAATGAGACGCCGAGGCATATATTTTACATCCCTTTCTAACCTACATGTTTATTTCAAGCTCGTTTCTCCTGTCTCATTTCCATGAATTATAATATACGTACATGGAACTTCAACTTTTGTGAATTTTAATTTAAAATATTCAAGGAATGATTAGTGAGGGATGCATTATGTTTAATGTAAATTAGCTTCAGATTCTGAAATTCAGAAAACTACAGCAGCTAACTTCAGAATTTGAATCATCGTCCTGAAGATCTTAATAACTGTTAAGCGCTTCGACATAAACAGCAGAAGTCAGGAATCGACAAGTGTAGTTTGAGTGGGGATTTTTTTTTCCTGTGTTGGTATCATACAGTCTGGTTTACAAAACTGAATTTAACGGCCGTGGGGATTCGTTGCGCTGACCACGGGACATCCTCTATCTGCAAAATGTTGGCACTAAACTTCGCCGACAAGCGGCGGTCGCTCGGTCGGTATGGTTCGCTTGCGTACTAAAATCAAGGAGTTTTTTGTTTTGTGTTGATACCATACAGAGTACTGCTTCTCTGCAGCGATGATTTCTATCGAGATACTTCTCTGGTGCACGGTCTGATACGTGTGGAATTTTAATCATTTAATACTTCCTTAGCTCTTGCAGATGGTTTGTGCTGTGTTTGGCTTGTATGCCCCATCTTGGAACTGGCACAGATGTCTGGAGGTAGGGATAAGCTCTATGGATTGGGCCCAACTGAATAGGTTTCATCTGAAGACGGAGACAGAATCCAGTCTCAGAAACGCTGTGTTTTGAAAAATAGACAGGACTGTTTTTAGAGAAAGACAAGATGATGGATAATGTCCAAAAACATAATATTTGTACTAAGATACCATCGTCATAAACTTTTAAATCTTATTTTTTTAAACATTAAAAATGGATAGTATGTCATCGGTGATACATAGTTTCATAACTATTAACTAGGTGAGCCACGTTGTTTCAGCATGTTCCAAATTGAAAAGGGGGAGTTTCGTAACTTAGATGATTTGAGGGTTAGTACTTCTCGAAGGTACATATTGTCACGTGTAAGGTGGTACGCGTGACAAAAATAACGGGTTCTAGTTCGGATGATTGGATTTATTAGCACCTTGGGTACAAGCTCTTTTAATCACACTTAAATACGGCGCTATCGTTGGTTTGCACACTTTCCAGTTCACTGTTGCACAAGCACTAGGATAGTCCGTCTTCACTAGTCGTCTCCTGGCAACGGATCTCAATACGGAAATCAGCACTTCAAATCACTGTGAAGTCTTCTTGCTATTTCGTCTTCAAACATTCTGGAAACTCGGAACTAAAAATTCTTCTGGACTCACTCCTCCAGCTTAGGGCTGAGTTGTAACTGGTCTTGAAGAAACTCTGTCACTGCATTCACTTCTCTTATACGCGCACTGCACAGACCACACGGAAAACACCGTCTCTATGATGACGTCACCGCTTTCATAACACTGTCTGATACGCGGAAATGTGTTTACCGATCCGTTGCCTAGAAGCGGGTTGAGAAAGTCACACTGCGACTGACGGTCATTCTGTCAGTAAGTTTTGGTTCCGAGCCTCATATGGGGCTCATGACCAGATATTTACAGGTTTGACAGTTACGGTCTTGTTTATGTGGGGCGCCCTCTCTGACGAGAGGACGGGTCTGTCTTTTGTACATGCTGCTGGGCCTTACCAGCGCAGTCTTTCTCGGGTCCGAGTCCCTTGGTACTCGCGACCATATTTTACTGTCTCAGATTTGAGACTTCCCTTTTCGTCGCCTCTAGAAACGGGTTGTCGAAGTCACACTGCGACTGACGGTCAGTCAGTCAGTACGTCTTGGTGTCGAGCACCATCTGGGCTCATGGCCAGATATTTATTACTGTTTGACATTTACGGTCTTGCTTTTGTGGGGCGCCCTCTCTGACGAGAGGACGGGTCTGTCTTCTATATGCTGCTGGCCCTTGCCAGCGCAGTCTTTCTCGGGTCCGAGTCCCTTGAGACTCGCGACCATATTTTACTGTCTCAGATTTGAGACTTCCCTTTTCGTCTCCTCTTACGACTCGCAGGGTCACGGTGGAGGTATTCGACCCCGCCTCCACACAGGTCTGAGAAACGGGTTGCATAAGTCCGTTGTTACACCGTCGCTGGGCGCGGACGACATAGAAAACACAGCCCCATCTATTGTTGAGTGTTGGACCGTGTTTACAGAACTGTTGTCTGGTAACACGTTGATCAAATCTGTTACAATATTATTTTATTATTGAAATGCCAAGTGTTTGACGTACAGTGAGTTTACAAATTTTGCTAGCAGTGAAATAATATAGATATAGATAATATAGATTTCTAGTTCTGATGGTATAGTAATTTGACTATGTACGATATGCTATTTTGTGATATCAATTTTTCCTGTGAATGTTGTGTTCTTGCCATTCAAAATACAAAATAAATCATAACCTTTACAACATTTTACATCAGCACTTTAGATATGTGAAATTTTTAAACTCATGATGCAAAGAGCGGGCATGTCGGGTACAGAAAACCGTGATGATGCAAGAGCGAGTTGGATGTTTCAGCGTTTTACTGAGAAACAAAATGACTTGGCATGCTCTAAAGTCATAGGCACGAATACAAGGTTTTTAAACTTTCAAGATTTTATCTTTTCTTTCCTCTCACATCACCACATTTATTTGCTGTCTTAATGATACTTTTTCTCCTCCAATTCCCTTGTTTCTTTCTCGCCCTTAGGTCTAGGTTTTCTTTAGCTCGTCTTTGTTCCTTAACGACGCTGTAAGCGCCGAGACGGTATAGCGTCGATGACTTAATGTTTAATGAATGTGAAGCAGTTGGTGGGCTGAAAATTCGAAGGGGAAACCGAAGTACTCGGAGAAAACCTGCCCCAGTGCCACTATACACTTCATAGATCCCATAAGACCTGGCTTGGAATAGAAGATGGCCGGCCTCAGTGGACTATCTTTTGTTATTTATTGTTGAAATTTATATTTTCTTAGATTCTTCGCTCTTCCTCAATCACTTTACTACTGCGTTTCAATTATTCTTATGTTATTCTTTACTTATATTTCCTACTTCTCTCCTGCTCTTCTCATTTTCTTATCCTTGTTACACATGTCCTTATCTTGCCCACTGCCCCTTTTCATAACTTCAGTCCTGTATATTACAATTCTGAGTCACGTCTATTTGGCTTCTCGTTCGCTGCGCCCTTGTTTTGCAATCTGTACGTGAGTTATAACCAGATAACACGCATGCGTTAACCACTTCATTTCTCTACAAATTCTTATGCAAAATTATAATGTATTGCGTTAGGCGACACAGGAAATGTGCGTGTTATTTAGTAGCTGCCAACTTTTGTCACTGGGAGGGAAAATTTTTGAACTACAGCTAGTGGTTCACCAATGGTATAATTCACTTCAAACTTCATACGAGAAGCACTGGAAGAAACATATCGACACTTACTCTTCGTAAAATGTGCTTACGTCTATGTACTTTAGCTAAGAGTAACTAACTAACTAACTAACTCCATGGAGCTGACCTCTTTTGAGAAGCCGCCAGTTTTGCAGCTACTCAAGAACTTCCCAACATTTTATGGAATCCAAAGGTTCATTACCGTGTTCACAAAAGCCCTCCTGAGCCAAATCAGTTCATTCCATATCACCCCATTCTATGCCACTAACATCCATTTTAACATTATCCACCCACAGCATCTTGGTCCTCCTAGTGATCTCTTTACGTCTGTCTATCCCACCAATATTCTACATCCATTCCTCTTCTCCTCATTCATACTACATGCCCTACCCTTCTCATTTTCCTTGACTTGTTCATTCTACGTAATTATACTTGGAGAAGAGTACAAGTTATGAAGCTCCTCATTATGCAGTTTTCTCCAACCTCCTGTCACTTCATCTCTCTTCGGTCCAAATATTCTCCTCAACACCCTGTTCTCAAACACCCTCAGTCTATGTTCCTTCCTTAATGTCAGAGACCAAGTTTCACACCCATACAGAACCACAGGCAAAATTATAGTTTTGTATAGCCCAATATTGAAGTTTTTAGACAGCAGACGAGAAGACAAAAGTTACTGGTCTGAATTATAGCAAGCATTATCCGTGTTCAATCTCCTCTTAATTTCTTCCTGAATCAAAATTTGAATAACTATATATTTATGATTATTCATTGTAATGCTGCATTCCTGCGAATAATTTACACTAGTACATCCACACGTTCAGATTGCGTTTCATTTTTGGGCGATAATTTCAAAGATTCGAAACGTCTCTATATTTCAGATTGTCAATCTAGAAAAAATAAATTGCACGCATAATTTCTAGAAACATTTCTCGTCTCTCATTACACCCAATTTCAAATTCCTATCCACAGATCTTCATCAGTTATCACTACGTGACCGAAACCTAAGTAGATATTTCTCGCTGTCATTTTCCTTTATGACATAAAATAAGTAGTAAGGGTAAACACATGCTATCGAAATCAGGATGAAAATATTGCAGCATATAGACTCGTTGCCAGCAAAGAGTTCGAAACAAACAACGAATATAGCCGTTGCTATGCAATAGACGAATAAGCAAGTCTTTTCTGAAAAGAACGGCTCGGTAAACACGTTCCCACGGAAACGAACACGCGCGCAACAATAGAAGAACCGTGTTTTCAATGTGATCCGCACCAAGGAGTTATTTTTATCAGTGTAACTCCCGCATTTCTATCAGAAGGATATTTAGGATAATATATAAAATTATCTTACAGAAATAGGATGTGGTGATATGGACTGGATTGATCTGGCTCAGGATAATGACCTAGTGCTGGGCTTCTGTGAACAGGGTAATGAACTTTCGGATTGCACGAAATGTTGGGTAATTCTTCAGAATCCGAGCGACTGTTTGCTGGTTTCTCAAAAATGACTCGACTCAATGGAGTGAGTGAGTGAGTGAGTGAGTCAGTCAGTCAGTCAGTCAGTCAGTTTTGTGAACGCAAGTGATAAAGAAACTCGCCCAGCCACCGCTAAGCACATGTACCAGGGGCTAGGCAAAGCGGAGTAAGGCGACTCAGCAATTCGCTAGTCCCAGTGACACAGCTGTGCTACGTAAGCCTTTACATTTTCCGTCTGGTGCAGCAGTCAATCAGCCACTCAAGAAGTTTTCTGCTTTTTACAAAACCCGTCGGTTCGTTACTGCATTCATCGGTCCCTATCCCGAGGCACATTAAATAGGTCACACACTCGTAATCCTATACTGCAGCAACCCGCTGAACGATCCCACATGCAGACTTGTGTTACAATCTTAAAATTCACGTTCCTTTTATTTTTAAATTATTTTTTCACGTCACTGGTGCAGTACATGTTTCGCCCAATATGGTCATCATCAGATGCTTCTAAAATTGCTATTGATGACTGCAGCACTCCCGTCAATGCATACAATTCCGAAACACACCTTTATTAATGCGTTCGTGTGTTGTTGTGCGTCTACAACATGTAATAGTAACTGTTTTAGTATTTCACGTCCAGATCCGAGGCACGTATTAAAGATAAGCAGCGACACACACAGAGAGAGCCTACACAGAACAATACCTGAACAGCGATAAAACAAGAAGTGGCCGCTGCAGCACTATAGACATAGGGCGTGTACCCCGAGAAAATTTTAATTTTTAAAAATTTGGAAAAAGAAAAAGAACAGAAAATTTATAGACATTTTAATTTGAATTGAAGTTTTAAAAAAGTCCAATTTTTGAAATCAAATTGACGCGTGTAGGTTAACAAAGATTTTATACATACATAAAATTGGAAAGACTGGTGATTTTAAACTTTAAACTACGGGCAGTGGAGCAGCTTCGTAAGAATACACACCTGATGATGGCCATTTAGGCTATGTAGTGTGGAGGAGGGGAAGAAGAAAGAACTACAATTAAATGGTTGCACTTAAGACGGAGTTTGTCTCATATATATTGTGTGAGTGTAACAGGATGCTTAAATATAATATTACTTTTTACCGTTAGGAATTGTTAGCCCGTCGCTCAACCCCCAAACTGGAGTAGCCTCATAACGTGTACTCTTCTCCAAATATAATTAGAACGATCACGTCAAGGAGGATGAGATGGGCAGGGCATGTAGTATTATTGAGGAAAAGAGGAATGCATATAGGATATTGGTTGGAAAGCCAGATGGAAAGAAACCACTAGGAAGACCAAGGCGTAGGTGGGTGGGCAATATTAAAGTTAATCTTAGAGAGATAGGATGGGATGGTATGGACTGGATTGATCTGGCTCAGGATAGGGACCAGTGGATGGTTCTTGTGAAAACTGTAATGAACATTCGGGTTCCATAAAATGCTGGGAAATTCTTGAGTAGCTGCAGAATTGGCGGCTCCTCCAGAAGGGCTCAGCTCCATGAGTGAGTGTGTGAGCTAATATTTCACGTATGGGGTACGTATGTATCTATGTATGTAAGCATCAGTTTTATTTTTCGAAGCTATGAACTTTATTCCGTGGGATATCAGAAAGAAGACCGTAATCACAATAGCTGTAGCAATGCGGAAACTAAAATGGTACGTTTTAGTCCTGCCTGAACTACCTCTTAATAATATTTTCAAATTGTACGTTCCTCGTTATAAAATTATTAATATTTTTAAAAAATGCATATATATTTTTGGAGCATAGCTCTGTATGGGGCTGAAACATGGACACTTAGGGCAGTAGATCAAAACATCTGGAAAGTTTCGAAATGTGGTGTTGGAGAAGGATGGAGAAGATCAGTTGGACCGATTATGTGAGAAATGAAGAAGTGTTAATTAGAGTCAGTGAGCAAAGGATTATCCTACACGAAATAAGAAAAACGGAAGGCTAATTGGATTGGTCATGTTTTACGCAGAAACTGCCTTCTAAAAGAAGTTATTGAAGGAAAGATAGAGGGGCGGATAGAAGTGACAAGAAGACGAGGAAGAAAACGTAAGAAGATGCTGGATGACCTTGGGGACAGAAGAGGATACTGTCATTTGAAGGAGAAAGCTCTAAATCGCATTAAGTGGAGGAACTGTTTTGGAAGAGACTGTGGACCTGTCATCTGACAGATTACTGATGATGATGATATTTTTTTCTCATGGATTAACATTTGGCCTGATTCTGCTAATGAAATTGGTATTACTCTCCAAATGACTAAAACCGCTTTCCATTGTCTCTTTTTTTTTTGCTTACGTATAAATTTGTGGTGGTCTTTTTATTTTCTCGTGATTACTTTATAACAGGCCTTTGTGTTGCTGGGTAGACATATAAATAAATAAACAATTATCATAATTATTATTTAGTTGCCTCTCAAGATGCACATTTCCCGCAAAATTTGGCTTCATTTTAATTTTCCCTATTACACTAAATCATTTTTAAAATCACTACATAAATTACTTCACAGAGCCAATATAAATCTTCTCAGTAGCTCTTTTCAGATCAATGAATGCGCATCTAAATACTTATTTGTAACTGTTGATATTGCTACATTGGAATATGTACAACCATTGTTAGGCAACGGTTTGGTAAACACATTCCCGTAGTAGCCAACGCGCTGAACAATAGGACGTCTATTGCTAGGCAACGAAACTGTAAAACACATCCTTAATAATAGAAGACGGTGATTTCCGTGGGTTTCGTGTGGAGGAGTTATCTTGAAAACAATCAGCTCTAAAAGGCAGTTGATGGTCCACCTGTTAAGTGTTAACTAGATAAGATTCGTTACCAAACAACGACTAGCAAGTGGACTTTGAAAACTATGTGTGCTTTAGCTATAGTCATTTCTAGAGTGATATAATTATTTGTAATTAAGACTTGTTAGTGTCCAATAAATCTATTCACAAATCCAAACCCCGTCTACAGTCACTAATACGCGTGGCAATATTATGAAAATTAGGGGGGTGCATACACAGATTTCAAGGTGATCTCATAGACGGATAAACAGACAGACAACAAATGAATTAGTAATTCTCCTTTTAGTTTTTCAGAATAAGGAATTAAGGCCAAAATTATTCATTTCCGTTGGTCACAGGTAAAGGTAAAATTTTCCCTTTGCTTAATTAAGTGCCGTCCCATCAGGACGTAACGGGAGTGTGGAGGTATGGCTCCACGCATTATTAACTTCGGCTCTAGGTTAGTGATTGGCTTCATGTTCCAATCGCTTTACCGCAGGAGAAAGGGCTCTAGTACCCATTGGGTAGAAGGCTAGGTAGGTCCCAGAGCCGGTCTGGACGCTGTAAAAATGAGCAACATCTGCCCCTACCTGGAATCGAATCCTGATCTTCCAGCACGAAACCTCTTGGAGACACTGACGGTAAATGTACATAACCAAAGAAATTATCACCATGTGTTTAGTAAATAATGTAATGACTGGAAAATATTTGGCCTAATTAAAAAAAAAAAATCGCAGCTGGTAACTAAAGGACTTTCTATAGATCATGCCGCTATTTGCATTGGAGAATATACGAAGTTTCGTCGATATTAGGCCTTTGATTTCGTTTCAGTAGCGAAGTTCTATATAAAATTAATAGCATTGTAAATATTTATTCCATTTTTAGCGTTTTTCTGTCCAATAGGGACACATCTACCGTAGAAAAAAATAATATATTTTTCATGTAGAAACTCCAGTTACGAAACAGAATGTGTTCGGCCTACAGGATGAGGGGTACTAAAGGAAATTTCCGATGCATAAATTTGCTGAAATCATAAAGAGATCGAGTTTCAATGAAGACGTTATGAGATATATTACGGAAGAATGGAACAGTGGCATTAAAATTATGTATAAATGCCAGGAGAATGAAAAGTGACAGATGGCAGCACTGTCTGGGGCACACTCTACAGGCAAGCCTGTTCAGGTACGTTAATAAATGAGGTTATGTATGGAGAGTAAGAAACAAGGAAGGACGGGAACCATTTATTGTTGAATTTAATATTCACTTCGCTTTCACTTTATTATTTTGTTGGTACAGATGTTCTGCTTCTTCTTCATACTCCAAATTTACATAGATATTCCATTCGTTGGCTGTAATGGAGAGAAGATTCGCTTCCCCATTTGCACAAAACAAGGCGCGTAATAAATCATGAGCAGCATTTCCCGAAGTTCAGATTAAACTGGGTCCTTTGTTTCATGATCTATTCAACGAATCATGCCTCAGATGTATATTATATAGTATCGTATGGGAAGACAGCTGGAAATTATGGATAAAGATGTTCTTGGTAGGAAGTGGTAGCGATTTATTTTGAACCACTATCCCAGAATTTACCTGCAAGCACTGAAGAAATATACGACAAACCTCAGTCAGGGTAATTGGTCTGCAGGCCGAGACTCAAACCCAGAACTTTCCAACTACTAACATGAGTACTTACGTACTTGCTCATGGAGCTGAGATCTTCTTGGAGACTCGCCAATTCAGCAGCTACTCAAGAATTTCCCAGCATTTTATGGAACCAGAAGGTTCATTGCCGTGTTCACAAGAGCCCTCCACCGGTCCCTATCCTCACCCAGATCAATCCAATCCATACTAACCCATCCTTTTTAATATTGTTCACCCACCTATGCCTTGGTCTTCCCAGTGATCTCTTTCTCTTTCCCACTAATATGCTATGTGAATTCCTGTTCTCCTCCATTCGTGCTACATATCTTGCCCACCTCATCCTCCTTGACTTGATCATTCTAATTACACTTGGAGAAGAGTACAAGTTATGAAGCTCCTCATTATGCAGTTTTCTCCAACCTCATGTCACTTCATCTCTCTTTGGTCTAAATATTCTCCTCAACACCCTGTTCTCAAACACCCTCACTCTATGTTCCTCCCTTAATATCAGAGACAAAGTTTCACAGCCACACAGAACCACAGGCAAAATTACAGTTTTGTAAGATGAGTAGACCTACTAACCAACAGACTTAAGTTTTTCACTGTAATGACAAGTAGGATTTCTGCTAATCACAAAACTGGTGGTAAACCAGGAACATGACACTAATGTAAACGGTACTACGACGTTAAATGACGTTAATGATAATGGGCGACTGTTTTGTGTATTTACGGTTCATTTAGCGACGCTGTCAATATAGCGTCGAATGGTGGGATAATTTATAAATAATAAATTCGTGGATAAAAACTGGAATATCATTACAAAAATAATGACAGTAATTTTTAAACATAAAAGGGGTACGGCGATAGCAGCACTATGTGCCCTGTAAAACTGTACTCAGTTGCAACTACTGCATTATGATAATGCGCACCTAATACATAGCAATAGAGTAAACATCTATCAAACGTCAGTGCCAACAAGTAATGCAGTATGTGACGAAGGGCAGTGTAAAATTGTGTTTAAATACATCGCTTTTGAAGGCCTGGAAAGAAGGGTTTGAAACCGTTAATAAAAACGGATTAGTGATATGGAATAAAGATTTAGAGGAAGTAATGGAAGATAAAAAGAAATATAATGTGGATAATTACAAAGAAGGACACCAGAAACAGAAAAGTCTTTAAGTACAAAAATTAAATAGGTAAATGTGAATGGAATTTCTAGTCTTCTCCAAGCATAATTAGAATGGTCAAGTCAAGGAGAATGAGGTGGGCAGGGCATGTAGCACGAATGGGGAGTAAAGGAATGGGTATAGGATATTGTTCGCAAAGCCAAAAGGAAAGAGACCACTAGGAAGACCAAGACGTAAGTGGGTGAACAATATTAAAATGAATCTTAGGGAGATAGGATGGGATGGGAAGGATTCGATTGATCTGGCTCAGGATAGGAACCAGTATAGGTCTCTCATGAACACGATAATGAACATTCTGGTTCCATAAAATGCTAAGAAGTTCTTGAATAACTGCACAATTTGTTGATTATCAAGAAGGGCCCAGCTCCGTGAGTAGAATTGTGGATAGCTAGTCACATCTGTTGTCCCCATTTTATCCTGAAGATGGAAGCAATATTTTCCTTCGAAACATCTGTAACCAACCGCAAGACTGTACATTGTCTCAAGCTATAAGACTGCAATTTAAACCCTCACCGCTCTGACGCCCTCAATTATCCTGTATATTTCGCGTCTGTCTCTCTAACTGGACGAGTTAAGGAACATCAGAGGGGTTTGTCGCTCTGCCGAGAGGGGACGACATCAAGTTACTCTTTGCTGTAAAGTTCAAAACGGTGTTCCTTTACAGCGCTAAAGAACTGCTATAAATTCACACTTCACAGACACAATTACTGACTAGAATACATCTTGGTTGCAAGTTCTTCTGTAGCAAGATGATACACCATCCCTCACTAACTTTGTTAATTAAACAGTAAAGCTTTGAACATTCATTTGGACACATATCGGGATAGGATGAATTGCCCTGGTTTTGGAGTACACGCTCGAATGTATTTAGAATAATTTGCTGCGATCCTTTCATTATATTAAGTACATCTCGCAGATATATCCCCATATAAAAACAAGTTTCTTACGGCAACGAAGTTATATTTTAGTAAGTATCAAAATATTAAGACTAAGAAAGAATTATGACAATAGCAGATGGAATATACGACTATTCTTTTAACTATTTATAAACAGGATGATAAAACAGTGCAATAATTATAGGGAAACATTACACTCACCAATTTCACACAAGCGATTATAAATCAAATACTTCTCTGAAAGTTAAATCCGCACGTTTATAAACTTACATGGAACAGTCCGTGTGAATTCTGACGTAATAGACGAACTACTGATCAGATATTCTGCATTCGTCAAATATAGGTAAAAAAAATGTAAAGCTAATACTGTAACAGTCCGTGAAGGCCCATAGGGTTGTGAGACGTCGAGGCTCCCACATTTTCTCCAGACAACTGGCTCACAGATAGCGGTAAGTTTGTCAGACTTAGACGCCGGCAGCCCTTTACCCCCTAGGCATATTCCTGATACTCATTTCTGTTAGCGGCTGAGTAGACCCCAGGGCCATAATGTGGCTGGAAGGATTAGGTCACTTGAAAAAATCCACTTCATTGGGACTCTAACCTGCGACCTTACAGTTTGTAGCATAGTGTCTCAACCAAGTACATTTGTTGCCGTGGCAATTAATTCCTGTTCCAGACGAAATGCGCCAAGTTTGTTGATTGATAACGTGAAGGTTTATCTCCTACTAGAATCGATTATGCCTATAGATGAATACATGTCGATTTATAACTTTTCGAATACCTATCTGTACACACATTTCAGTTTTTCAGTAACTGCCTTTAACCTCAACATAACTACGTATGATCAGGTGCTAATGGTACAGGTTATGTGCAGTTTATCCTGCTTAACATCATTAAAGTCATTGCGTTATCAACCCTGTGCATCATATTAAAATCTGTGTATCTAGATCTTACCGTAAAAACAAGCTTCAATGTCATGTAGCTCTTCTGTATATGAAACGTAAAGTTGGCAATGCGTCCCATGCTGTAGTGTCAGGTTCAACTGGAGTAGTTTTATACACCAAAGTTTACGAAGCACACTGATTATAGCACACAAAACAGTACTCTGTTCCACACTTTATCACATTTGTATTTTAACAGTGTCGCCTCAAGTAACACAATTATAAGAAATGTTTTCACTTCACATCATTCGTACGTTCAAGCATCACACTTCCACTCGACGTTCATTTGTTTCCTGCTGATGACGCTGAATTCGGCAGGCCGATCGGCAGTTGTCTGCGTAGACACGGAAGATGGTGGGAGTAAGAAACAGACTTCTAACCTCTCTCACGGTCGTGAAGCATCGAAGGATGCATGTGTTACTTGAAGCTGGACTGAGGTTGCGTGGAATATTAAACTTCACCAAAGGTAAGATATTAAAGAAGACAGGAAAGGTTTAAGATGTCCTCCAGATTGGAGTCTTTAAAAATAAAAGCTGTATATTTTCATCGGCGTTATGAGTTATTAAACACAAACGCCTTAACCATGAGCAGTGTCTGAGCAAATGTATAAAGTTCGATCCGAGTTTTGTTAATAGTAGGGTTATATGGATAAAAAATAAACTTCAGTTATCTTGTAGTGTAGATCCTGATACCAAATTGTACTGATATCATTTAAGAAATTTTGCAGACGAAATACTCGAACGAGTGGGCACCTTCTACAGCATGAATCCATTCTATTCACCGTGTGCAGAGAATGGATAGAGGGGAACTTGTAACAAAGCCTATATATTTGCTCCATAGTATTCAGTTAATATTAAACAATTACCTACAATTGATAAGTGTGTTTCAAGGTCTCCTTTTTATGTAAATGAATTGATAATGAGCTGTGAAAGAAGATGTTTTGACGTTTTCTGCTTACTAAATTTCTTGTAATTATAAGTGTTTTCTACGCCATTGTGCTGTAGTTCGCAATGTTCATATTCTGCATTCTGTAAGAAGCTGCAGGGTCTGTCTGCGGCATTGAACTAGTTCAGTATTGTTGGAGAACTTTCACTGCTCCGTCTCGTTGGCAGAATTAAATCATTTTCAAGAAGGAATGGAGTGAAGCTCCGTTTATGAGTAAATAACTTCGTGGAATGGAATCGTTGTTTAGAACCTAATAGTCGTTCAGCTAGTCAAGAAATTCCTAGAATCTTGTAAAACCTGAAGGTTCAGTCTCGTGCCTGCCATTTCCCCCTATGTTGATCCAAATTAATTTAATACAAAACATCTCATCCTATTTCTTAAAACAGTAAACTTCGAAACAAAATTCATAAAAGTTATTGAAGGGAATAGGTAATGTTTTGCAGAAGGTTACTCAACGTGGAATGATAACGTCCATCTTTTAAGCTGATAGATATATAGCTACTAGAAAAATTTCTAACCTTTTATGACCCAGAAAGTTCATTACCGTGTTCCCAAGAGTCCGCCATTGGACCCCATCTTGAATCAGTTTAATCCAGTTTATATCTCTAAATTCTGTTAGTTTAAGATCCGCTTGAATATTATCCTCCTACTTACGTGTAAGTATGGCAAGTGATTTCTCCCCCGTCATGTTCTCGGACTAAAATGGTGTCCGCTATATGCATTACTGATCACCCTTGGATATTCCGGATAGAACAATATATTTATATACAAATTAATTATTTTATTTTTTTGGTATTATTTTGTTAGTCTTAATTCCTTCCTTCAATTTTTTTTCCCAAAAAAATTAGAGGAGATGCAAATTCCTGTCTTGACCCCCTGCCAGTGTCCATGCCCATAAGTGCTAGTATAGCTCTAACACTATGCGCACTGAATACCTAAATTTATGAATTAACGTACGTAATGCGTTTTATTTTAGACATATTCTGTGGAATGAACTGAAATGTGCAATGGAAAAATCGAAGTGCCTTATAATTACAATATCGTTTAAAACCACACCTAATAATGTAAATAATACTCCTTTTATATAAAGGTAAAATTGTCTGCATTCTTAATTAAGTACCACGCCAAAAATAGATGGGGAATTGGAGGTATAGCTCCACACACATTCTTAACCTTGGCCCTGTGTGGAAGTGTGTGATTATTTTAACGATCCAGTCACTCTTCTTCTGATCATGAGAACAGACAGGGTTGGCACGCCAGTCAATTGCCCCGCCGCTGAATATAAAAACAAAATTAAATTTGAAAAAGAAGAAAATATACAAATTAATTATTCTTCTATCTGGAATAATCTATGGCCATATGTAAAAATAGTCTTAAACAGTTTAGGTATAAGTTTGTAAAATACTTTCTTGTCTCACCAGTTCGGAAAATGGCTAACCCGCTTCTCGGATGTAACACCTAGGGTGTTCCCCTTTTCCTTCACCTGAGGACGGAAACAGATCCAGTTTCCGAAACGTCGTGTTTTTATTTGTTATATTAAAAACTATGACGATGGATAAAGTCCAGAAACCCAATATATCAGTGTATTATAGTACTGTTTAAGTGTACTCTATCGAAAATTTTGTCCAGAATTCTGCAATCGTCATCCTATCCTTACGTCATATCCCCTCGGTTTATACATCACTGCACAGACCTATAGTAACAGAACAAAGTATTGTCAGGCGTAAAGGAAATACACTACTCTAATGACGTCAAATGTTTAGGCCCTGCAGTTGCTCATCTTGACTGTTTCGCGTACTTTACGAGTATATAAGCCGTCTTCCATATGTTTCTTATATGTTCCTATCTCGAATATGTAGAGCAAACAAGACACAGACACATCGAAAATACTGTTTATTATTTTGCTCATTATTTTTGTTCGAAGAGATTTCTGGCATTCAAACACGGGCTATATAGCATTATCTAGTATATATAAGAATGCAATGTTCCTATTGGTTTTCTGTCATTTTTTCCCCGGACCAAATAGATGACACCCAAATATATAACATTTGCTCCGCGTGCTGTGTACATACTCTTATTGTTGCTACGGCTATTACGGCTATGTGCATATCACCAGGTTTTCTGTGTGCAGCTTCATACACTCTTTTGGAATGATGATATGGTTATTACCCCACTACATATTTTTCTCATATGGCCTGCATCGGGTGGAGATTATACAAAAATGCAGACAAAATTATAGTGTGTAAGATTTGAGGTTTTCACGGCGGTGACTATGAAGAAAGCCGTCTTCTGAGATGTGGCGCCGTGTAGAAATTATGTTAACCGACGTTTCAGAGGAACGTATCGCCTCCATCTTCAGGGTAGAAGGCAAGAAGCTAGAGCAGGTGCAACAGACATTTCGAAGGAACGTCGGTTAACACCATTTCTACACGGCGCCACATCCCAGAAGACGGCTTTAATCAAAACTATAGTAAATTATAAATATCGAAACGTTTTCGTAAATGTTTTTCTTTTGGACTACATTCCAAGTTGCAACCGTCTTGCAATTAAACAAAACTTTAATGATATTGTATTGTAGCACCCTGTTGCACTCATCCATCTTATTATAAATCTTATTTACAGTCTTATATACAACTATTCGTTAACTTAAACGTTTAAGTTTTAATTTAAAAATCACAACATATTTTGGCCAATATGGCCATCACCAGTTGTTAAAATATATCGGATGAGGAAACTGCTGCGGAGGAAGAGAGGAAGGGAGGAAGGGAGGAAGGAAGGAAAGAAGGAAGGAAGGCCGCGCCATAGCTCAAGCGGTTAGTCGTTTTCATCCCACCGCGGCGGTCCAGGTTCGATCCCGGGTCTCTTCGAGTACTTCGGTGTCCCCTGCCAATCTTCATTCCACCAAATTCTCCATTGTCATAATCACCCGGGGCAGGCTACAATAGGCTAATCAGTGGCCGCCGTGCCGAGTGAACCCAGTTGGACTCCCCCCCCCACCCCCCCACTAAGCAAAAAAAAAAAGGAAGGAAGGAAGGAAGCGGTCATGGCCGACTCAAGACATCATTTCGGAAGTTGGGTGGAGGAACTGAGTAAAACAATAACACCATTCTACAGCGTTACCCCTGCACCAACCCGATAGGTATTAACCCTGTTTTATGTAATTCCTTCTAATCAGAAACGAAGCAATTTAAAATCTGTGTATTGTCTGCATGGTGGTGGTCGTCTGGCTGAAGTTCATCGTGGAAAAGCAATTATTATATCATTTACGTATAAAGTTTGTGAGATGGTACACAGACACCCTGGTAAAAATTACACAAAAAATGCAACATTAAGAAAGCAATGTCCGAGCATTGCATTTTAGTTTTTGGAAGCGAACCAAATCGTCACTCACAAACCAATTTTTTAATTACATCATTATACTTTAATTCTTGCCAGGCTGAGTGCAGTGTTAATCCTGCAGGTTCTTTGATAATACGCGCTATGATACTGACGATAAATCGAACTAAATTCCAGGAGAATATCGACTACTTCTGCTTGTTTCACACGAAATTTTACGATACTATTAAAAATACGTAATTAAGGACTATAAGAATTTTGTTCTTTTAAAGGACTTTTCCATTGCCATGTTTCTTTCTTTTGGACTTAGTTGAATATAAAATCATTTTGGTCTTATGCAAGATCTCTCAGTGCCATTTCCTGGCCAGTTCATCACAAGCCTGTACTGCTTCTGAAACATGCACTAATGTGATACTTGTATACAAGCGTCCTTCCTCTTCTAAGAATATTTCAAAGACCACAAAGTTGAAAGAATTGCCTTTATACCATCAAGCATTTTGAATGTTACTTCATCTCATTTGAGTTCCTAGAGAAAGGGTGCTGTAACTTTAAAGCCGTTTCTCTACTAATGGGCCCATGTTACACGAGTGGA